>NC_069504.1:694973202-695273202 GCF_027579735.1 Bombina bombina | reverse complement strand
GTAGCTTGCAGCATTGGGATTTTACAATCATTTTGACTAGTAATCACAACATATGACCCATTATGAATTGGTTCTATGCGAGTGTATGGTGATTGTAGAGGAGTAATTTTAACAGTACAATCAGAGTCTTGTTTATCAACACCACATGTTTTTCGTTTGTAGACATTTTTACATACTAAATATCCTAGATCAACACAATTTTCTGTTTCAACATATTCCCAGCTATTATAAACTCATAATATATATATATATATTTCCCATACACAATCTTCTGGGTTATTTGTTATTCTACGCTTTAATTCTCTTATAAATCATTGATTTTGAAATATGCAGCATAATTTCTGTTTGTTTTACCGTTAGACTTAATTGTGTAGAAATGTCTGTAACATTTATTTGTAATATCAATGTGTCCTTCTTGTAAAGTTAACCTTATAGCTGTCAAATAATTTAGTATTGTTACTGCTTTCATTTCTTCATCTACCATTGTAAAATCAGACATCTCTGCAGTTAGCATTTTTATCATGTGATCTCTTAAGATCATCAATCCTCTCTTTACGTCTTCATCATTAATATCTGAAATTTCACTGACAATTAATACTGCATCACTTAATAAGTGCCCTGTTAATATCTGAACTTCAGCATTAGACATTAACTGCCTTTTATTTGTTTTTTCTTCTGTATTACAATCATCTGGAATTATATTCTCTATTGTAATATATGTTACATTATCAAATATATTATTTGTTCCCCAAACAGCTTCATCATAAGTCATATCTGTCACATTTTGCTTATAACATTTAGCATATTTACATGGTATGTCATCAACTGTTATATTTACATCCATTTGTAGTTTCATACTTGCAATTACTACATTTACTGGATATTTTATCTATGAGACATTTCTGAAACAGGGAATATATTACATTATTTTTGTTAATAATGTGATGTTTTGTCACGCACCAAAACCCAGGTATGCCTACATAATGTAGGAACCCCTTATCAATGTCTTTAGGTTAAAAACAAAAATATGTCCTTGATTCCTTAAGGTAGAAACAACAGGATGTACATTGATAGTTTGTTTCCAAGACACAAATGCCCTTTTTAATTAGATCTTCAACTGTTATATTACAAAGATTGTTCTTTTCTTTGCATGAGTGACTGTAATACGTTGTATTTAAGAAAGCTGCATATCTTGGCTTTGTACATGTATCCCATTCTTTTAGATTCAAAAACATTTAATCTTTTCCTTTCTAATTCCATTCTGTAGGTAATGCTTGCTCTCGCAGTCTTCCTGTCTGTTGATCCACTACTTCAAGCTGAAGTTTCTCAAATAGTTGCAGGCATCCTTCATCTGTATGTAACTCTGGTGTCCACCATTCTGAATAAAGTGTGTTAGTGCAAAACACTGCTCCATTATATGATTTTACTCCTCCAGGAAACCTGTATTCCTCCTCCTCTGCGTTTTCCCAGAATGCAATGCGAGGATCTGTGTGATTTTCAGGAAAGAAGCCTTTTTGAGTTAATTGTCCTGTGTTTAGATAAAAAATAGGATATTCTTTATACTTGACTTTGTCAAATGTAATCCCAGGACGTGGACATTGATCTGCTTTTATTTCTTTTGCAGGCCATCTCCTTGTCCCTTGAAAGTCCACAAAATAGCAATGTGCAAATGTTGAAAAACACATTTTTTCTCTGTATGTCTTTTGTTTCCAGTATTCTTGCAAAGGCAAATCATATTCCAAAGTCTTTGCTTGTATCATTTCCATTTGCCCATTTATGTGATCTTTTATACCAATTTTCTTCCCATTTGAGTTGTGATCTTTGCTTTCTTTGATATTACTGTTGAATCTATCAATATGACTTGAGATATTCCTAATACTTTTTGCTTTTGTATTATAGGTTTTGGAAATGGTTTCCAATAAATTCCTTGCAGTAGCCCATTCATCTTTATTTCTACAGGTTGCAGATTGTAATGTACAGCTCTTTTTAGTCTTGATATTGTTGTTACAGCATCATCTCGAGCTTTTGTTTGATTCCATGCCAGAACAGCTCCAGGTCTCTTTGCAAGACTATTCCACTGTAGACGAAAAACTAACATGCAGGTTGATATCAAGATAAGGAGAAGTATAAAAAGTATCAGTACTGTATATCCCAATATTTTAAGATTTTTATAACTGAACAAGTTCTTTAACATTTTTAGTCCTTGTTGTTGTATCAGTGTTTGTACTGATAGCATAGTATTTATGATAGGTAAAACAGGATTAGATCTTGTAACTGGTGTTGGTGTATCAAATGAATCTACTTCAGTTATTTGATCACCTTCTTCAACATCATAATAAAAAAAGGTGTTATAGTCTCTGGATTTGAAGAAAATGGCATCATTTGAAATTGATTATTAATCCGGTTTGCTTCATTCAGAGTAACCCACTGAGAGTAAGTCAGAGGGTTTGTCATCTTCTAACTCAAATTTAGAAGCTAGTTTTAAGTTATAAATGCTGACAATTCTGTCTTTTCCTTGTTTGTCTTCTATAATCGAAGTCCTTAGGTTAATGACATGTTTTACCTTTGTAGGTTTCCATCTTGGCCATAAAGGTTTCGCTGCTTGAACTCTTTCCTGGACAAACTGACCAACCTGTGGTGTCCAAGCTCATAAAAGGTTAGGTGTAAAAGCAGGTTGTGCAAAACAATCACGTATTTCTTGTAAAATAGATAATTGCTCTAATCTCCCTGGTGCAGAAAGGTACTCAGTATTAAACATTGTATTCATAGGTATACCATATAACAATTTATAAGGTGTTTTCCCAGAAATAACAGAAGGTATATTGTTTAAACCTACTTGTACATAAGTTAACAGGGGATACCACTGTTCTTGGGCGGTTAGTTAGTAACTTGGTTAACAATCGTTTTACCTCAGTATTTTTCCTTTCAACAACCCCACTACTTTGGGGATGATAAGGTGCACTGATTTCCCATTTTATATCAAAAGACTTAGCCCACTCTTGTGCTTGAGTAGATGTTAAAGCTGGTCCAGCATCTGAGTGTAGGGCTTTAGGTTTACCAATACTTACTAAGGAATTGAGACTATCAAGCGTGGTACTAGCCGTGGCACTTTTAACAGGGTATAACCATATGAACCTTGTACAAGCATCAACATATACTAACACATATTTATACCCATGTGAAGTAGGTAAAGGCCCTATGTGATCTAAATAAATCAGATCAAATGGCTTATTATGAATTTCTTTAACAATGTATGGTTGTTTATAGTGATTTGGATTATTAACAAGGAGACATGCTTTACAACTCCCTATAACTCTTATGACCGTTTCCTTCATATTAGGCCACCAATATTTTGACTTTAGGGTAAATAAGACTTTATCTCGCCCTAAATGAGGATGTCCAATACTAGAATAGGCCATCTCTGTTATGTTCCATCTGTCTATGACAGGGGGAATAATCAATTGTTAGTCTCCAATCTTAACCATACAATGTTTGTCTTTTAATTCATAAAGATATGTTTTAGGATAACCAGGTGGATTAGGTCTGGTTTTATCCAAGCAAGCATTTAACTCTGTGTCAAGATTACTGGTTGCTGTCATTCGAGTTTTAACTGCAATTACTGCATATTTTTGACTTACACTTTGTGCAAGCGTATCTGCAAATGTATTTCCTTCTGTATGCAAATAAGAACCTAGCTTTCTATGAGCTGGTTCATGTACTACTTCAATATCAGGCTTTAGATCTAAATAAGCAGCAATTGCTTTCCATTTGACAATATGCTTTAATGGTTTTTCTTTGCAGTTAAAAAACCATTAGATTTCCAGATTCGTAAATCCTGGAATACAGATCTTGCCAGGTATGCAGAATCAGTTACAATCAACACTGGTCCTTTATCTAACAATGCTTCCTTCATAGCAAATGCTAATGCAGAAATTTCTGCAAATTAAGCTGAATGATCCCTTAAAGGGATTTGCCATGAACGCATCAAAGTCAGAGTGGGAGAATATTTTGCAATTCCTGCTCCAGCAGATTTATTTACTTTTTCTTTACTAGAAATTACTGCAGAACCATCAGTATAAAAAATAGCAGAATAACGATTATTTGGATAAGTTTATAAATTCCAACTTGAGGGTTGCTTTGGAGCTGGTAAATAATCTAGAGGTGTCAGATTCTTATCATGAATAAAATGTATCTGTGGGTCTTCCAAAATAGAAAACCATTTTATCCATCTATTCTTTAGTGCTTTGTTGTCTGGTATAGTTTGCTTTTGTAAGTTATCAAGTGAGGCTCCTGATGTATGTACATATATATCTTTCCCCTGTGCAATCTGTCTTGACTTTAACAGTGCTATATTAACAGCTACCAAAAGCTTCTCTATCATAGTAAACTTTATCTCTGTTTTTGAATATACATAAGATAGAAGTGCTATTGGAATTGTCTCATTTACGTTATATAACCTTATATAGCTTGCATTTGGCGATATATTTATGTAATCTAATAGATCCTTAGTACTATCTCTTTGAGCTAAATACTCTTCCTGAGTCGTCCACTTAAAAAGTATCCTTGGTCTTTTTGTTTTAGATTTTATCTCCCTTGAGACTGCAGCATGCTAAGGTGCAATTAACACAATGAAATCAGGTATGAAAAACATTGCATAAGTAAGTAAACCAATTATACTACATAATTGTTTTAGAGAATGTGGATGCGTTAAAGCTGCTATTATGTCTTTATAATTATAAGATAATCCTCTCCCCCTTTCAGAAATTTCAAATCCCAAGAAAGTAACAGTATGTCCTGCAATTTGAGATTTCTTAAGAGATACTACATAACCTGCAGCATGTAATATAGTCAAAACCTGATCCAACACTGCTATGTGTTACTCCTCACTATCATGTGAAAAATATATGTCATCCACATACACCTTCACTTCTGGAAATTTAGACAATAAATTTACTACATCTGAAGTAAATAACGCACTTGAATCCAAAAATCCCTGAGGTAATAGGGTAAATACCAAAATTTTGCTTCTCCAAGTAAAACCTGTTATCCAGTAACTATCTGGAGTAATAGGATGACTCCAAAATCCATTTGCCAAGTCTGACTTTGTCTTAAAAGTTTTCCTTTGCAAATTGTGTAAAATAAAAGGTGCATGTGTATTTTGTGTTGCCACCCGTGGTGTAACTCTGTTAGCTTCTCTATAGTCTAATACCATTCGCCAAGAACCAACCGGTTTGGGAACAGGGCAGACTGCTGAGTTCATTTGACTGTACTGTTCTTTTAGTACTCCTTGTTTAAGTAAATCATCAATGACTTTCTGTATATAGGGAATGGCTACACTATTGATTTTATACTGTGCCTTTTTCTTATGAACTACTGTGCCTGTAGCAATATGATGACTGATACCTTTACAATGTCTAACCTGATTTTCCCACTTCTGAAATATTTTAACATTTTTCTTTAAGCAAAAATCTAAGTTTCTAACATCAGATACTGCAGTATTATCCAATTGCATTTTCATAAATGCTGCTACATCAACTCTAGTAGTTAAAGGAAGTTCATCTTCCAGCTGCAATGAAATAAAATGTGCTACATCCTTATAAGCTATAAGAAAATCAGAATCAAGCTTAGGATGCTGAACTAATTCTAAGTGCACTCTTTTACCATTTATTTTTACCTGTGTATTACATGAGGGATAAGTACCTTCACCTTTTAAAGTCTGTATAGTTATATTTGCTAATACATCTTCTTTTAACATATCTGATTGTACTAAAGATATTTATGCTTGTGTATCTAAATACCCCTCATAAGTCTCTCCCCCATATTCTACTGTTAATTTACTTCATTCACCTTCAGACTCTTCTGGGATGTCTGTTAGTGATTTCTCTATTTGCCCTACTTTTTTAGTATTAGCTGCGGCAACTGAAATTTCACCCCTTTCAGTAGAATGAATCTCACGCTCCTGATATCTATCCTGACCCCTGTACCTTTTCCTCTATATCTTACACTACCATCTCCAAATCCATACCGATCTGGAGTCTTTTTTTTTTTTTTTTTTTTTAAATGGTCTCAATGTCCTGCGAGGAAATTCCTCATAAGGCAAATCTGAAGATTTGCTCTAAATAGTTATAAACTGATTTTCATTGGTGTAAGATGGAGGTGCTTGGGAGTAAGGTAGTGGAGAGTTAAATTTAGTTTGTTTCTGTGGATATTGTTCTCTTGCATTCTTTTTTTATTTTACAAACTGAGCTCTGTTTTTCCTCTGCTGGAAAATCTTTTCTCCTTCCTTCTCTCTGCTATTTGAAGTTACTAGTGCATCTCCAGTCAGGTCCTTACCTACAAGTGTATAAGTATGTCTTAATATATATCAGGCATTTATTTAGGTCTCTCTGCTATAGGTACAGAGAGTATTTGTCTCTCTATATCCAAAATTAAGCCTTGTCCTTTAACATTTGGCTTTAAACAACCATGTCGTGATTATCTTAATTGTAAATCTCAGCTCTAATAAATATGCTGCTACAATGCCACTATTTATATTCATCATTCCTAAAAATATCAGCAAGTGAAGCCAAAGTATCTTTACCTTGTGTCTTTACATGATATGCATAAATCACTAAATTCCACTTCCTTGCCTCAAATATAAAAACACACAAACCATAGAATAAAATAGCATTAACTAATGTTCTATTTTGTGAAAGATAATGAGTTGGATAAACTCCAGCCAATGCATGAACTCTGTCATTTAACCACAAAGCTATGTCCTTCGGATTGCGTGGCATCACTCCAATTGTTGTTTTTATATTACATTTAGGAATTCCTGCAGCTTCAGCAAAAAAAAAAACAAAAAAAAACTTGCTATATGCCGGACACTCCAGACATTTTCACTATTTAAAACCTGAGCTTACATATAACCTAAACATTGTATCACATTAAAAAGGTTTTCCCTCTCAGCTTGCTCATATTCTGCAGCTGGTATTATTTATTTTCCCTTTACTGGACTATACAAACTAGATCTAGGAGTACCCCACATCTCAATTCAGGCTAAAGCCTTTTGGGCAATGTCTTTGTATTACTGTAGCAATAACAGGAGGTCTGCCTAAAATCTCTACTATACCATCATAAGAAACATTTGTATTTCTATTTGTTGCACAATCAAAATCTGCATCTATAGTGTGATATATAGGTTGTTGCAAAACTACTCCAGCAGCATTAGCAAAGTTTAAATGAATTAAACCATAACTGTATCTCCAAAGCAATAACCTCATAATTTCCAATGACTCTACAATTCTGCATTTTAAACACATCATTGAGTTTCAAAAGATTCTGCAAATCCTGATTAGCCATGATATTTTAGCACCTTCCCTCACGTGTGAGGGGACCCAGGTAAAATTATAATAATTATTATAAAACATATATTACCTCTCAAAACACCCAGGGACGCCAATTGTAGTGGTTCACACCTAATTCACTTGTAAGGTCTTAAAGCACAGTTATATTGAAATATAAATTCCAAGCACTGAACTTTAAATGTTATATCAGTGAAACAGGTGTCATTTCTTACAAATAAAGTTTTGAGTACAATAAAGAAATGGTACTTGAGAAGATAACATTGTTTAAAAATAAATTTTATTATACAGAAAAATCAGCTTACAGAAGTAATATAAAATTAAATTAATTTAAATCCAATATACACACAGGGGCCCATTTATCAAAGGGCTTGCGGACCTGATCTGACACTGCGGATCAGGTCCGCAAGACCTCGCTAAATGCGGAGAGCAATACGCTCTCCACATTTAACATTGCACCAGCAGCTCACAAGAGCTGCTGGTGCAACGCCGCCCCCTGCTGACTCGCGGCCAATCGGCCGCCAGCAGGGAGCTGTGTTTCTGGCGAGTCTGAAGACTCGCCAGAAACACGGCCCTTCAAGTTCCATACGGAGCTTGATAAATGGGCCTGACAGAGTTAAAAGACTTTTAGTTTAAACTTGCTTTCAATAACAATTCGAAATGACTTCTTTGCAACCAAATCTTATCCTTAGAGATGCTCTATAATATCCTGTCAGAGTCACCTGCCTCATGTTTACAACAAGGTGTTTTTATAGTTTTTTATTTGGATGACGTCATCATTTATTGTTTTCTTTTTATATGTATTTTTAGCATCATTTTAACATCAACAAAACTTGTCTAGCTTTTTCTATCTTCAACTATGTGGCCTTGATAATCTGTTATACAAGAGTTTAGACATACGCACTTTAAATTGCAAGGAGCATCCATTTTAGAGCTATAAATTCAAGGTTGAATCAACCTCCATTTTAAATCATATAACATCTTATGTTAAGACTAGTTAGTTGGTTAGTATGTTAGCAGACAGATAATAAAAACCTTTTATATTGTAAAAGACTTTTGTTTAAACATATAAAAGTATTCAGTTATACATTGTACATATTGTACATCATTTAAACATATATTTGAATATAATCATACATATATTGCAAAATAAGCATATTAAAGATTATATTTTTCACAATTTATGTGAACAGGCTCTTATAACAAGGTACAGTCTTTATGTATAGAAGCTGTACATGATAGATTAAAAAGAAATCTATCATTTATAGTTAGTTATAAGTGTCTTGCTGAAAGAATGTATTTCTTACTGTTGGCATATTTATCAAGTGAATAGCAATATTAATTTGCAATCTAGCATTACATAGCAGCTTTTATTGAGACAAGCATGCTATAAACAAAGTTTATTTGCAAAGTTATGCATTGTTAACTAAAAATCACATTTACAAGCACAGGTGTATCACAGGGTTAATGAAAGCCTGTTACAATAGTCCCATCAACTTTGGGGATTTTTTCCAAAACTCCAATCTGGCTGCTGGCAAAGAATACAGCTTTTTAAACCTAGAAGAAGGAATAAAATAAGTACCAGGCCTATTCCATTCCTTTGAAATCATATCAGAAATAGCATCAGGAACTGGAAAAACCTCTGGAGTAACCACAGAAGGTTTATAAACAGAATTTAAATGTTTACTAGTTTTAATATCAAGAGGACTAGTTTCCTCAATATCCAAAGTAATTAGCACTTCTTTTTACAAGGAACGAATATACTCAATCTTAAAGCGATACGTAGATTTGTCAGTGTCAATATCTGAGGTAGGATCTTCTAAATCAGATAGATCCTCATCAGAGGAGGATAATTCATATGTTTTTGGTCATTTAAAAATTCATCATCTTATGAGAAGTTTTAAAAGATCTTTTACGTTTATTAGAAGGCGGAATGGCAGACAAAGCCTTCTGAATCGCATCAGCAATAAAATCTTTTATATTCACAGGGATATCATGTACATTAGATGTTGAAGGAAGAACAGGCATTGTACTAGTACTGATGGATACATTCTCTGCATGTAAAAGCTTATCATGACAACTGTTACATAATACAGCTGGAGATATAATCTCAGCTAACTTACAACAGATACACTTATCTTTGGTAGAACTGTTATCAGGCAGCAGGAATCCAACAGTGGTTTCTGAGACAGGATCAGATTGAGACATCTTGCAAATGTAAGAGAAAAAACAACATATAAAGCAAAATTATCAATTTCCTTTATATGGCAGTTTCAGGAATGGGAAAAAAATGCAAACAGCATAGCCCTCTGAGCATAGAAAAAGGCAAGAGGCATATAGGAAGTGGGGTTTAAATAATAAAATGATTTGGCACCAAGTATGAAGCGCAACGCAAAACTAAATTTGTTGGCGCTAACAACATCCGGAAATAATGCAACTTGCGTCATAGCAGATGCAACCTTGTGCAAGGAAACCTGGCGTCAACTAAGATGCCGGAAATGACAAATTTGCGTCACCGAACGTACCTTCGTGCCAAAAAAAATCTTGTGCCAAGAATGACACAATAAATATCAGCATTTTGCGGCCTCCCGAGCCTAAATTTTGCCCGCGAAAATTAATAAAAACAGTCAATTTTGAAGAAGAGACTATACCCCAGGTAAGAAAAATAACTTCCTAAATATGTTTTTCCCAATTTTGAAACTGATAGTCTGCAAAAGGAAATATAAATAAACCTGACTCATGGCAAATATAAGTACAATACATATTTTTAGAACTTTACATTAATACATAAAGTGATCCGTATTATTGGGATTGTTTAACACTGAGTCAAAGATTGACACACAGAGCGCTCTGGTGTTTAACTTGGAACTTTCTTGTAACAATCCGGTTTGAATTGTAACATTGTTACCAACTCTCTTACATCTAGCTTGGCTTATTTCTGATACTTGGAATCTACAGGCATCGCTGAAACGCTGATACACAGACCACCCGGTAATCCGTGCTTCTGATTGGTCTAAATTATCATGTGACCCCTCACACGCCAAACAACCAACCCACTACGGTATACGGAGGAGTAATACTGTTCACCTGAGAGGTAATCTGTTCTTTGCAAAGCGGCTAAGTGTTTTCAACACATACACTTTTGACCTGCACACGGAGAAGCATTATCACAACGGCTTCGTATTCTGGGTGAGTCACTTATGCCATTGAATGATTTTCTAGGATTTTAAGGTATATTTACCTGGTCACAGACTATCTATCTAGCAATTGCCAAGCTTTTATGTGAATGTCCATTTATTCAGCCACAGACTGACTTTTGTGCTCTCCTTCATCAAAACTGAACCATTGTTTTTTCCTTCTTTTGGATTGTTTTCCAACTTGCAAGCTCTAAAACTGAACTTTTTTTTTTTTTTCTAACTCTCAAGTAACTTTTTTGTATACCACCAGTGGTTTTTTTAGCTTATCTATTTACTGTTTTTAATATTAACTGTTTGCACAGGTATTATACTTTATGTTAGATTCTTGTTAGTTTTTTAGCAATTTGTGAATAACTATTTTTATCTATTCAGTATTAACTTGTTGTATGCACCCACTTTTTATCCCTCTATTCGTTAGCAGCTTCCATTAGAGCTCCCTGTAACTTTGTTTTCCATTAATACATAAAGTGCCAAACCATAGCTGAGAGTGTCTTTAAGTAATAAAAACATACTTACCAAAAGACACCCATCCACATATAGCAGATAGCCAAACCAGTACTGAAACAGTTATCAGTGGAGGTAATGGAATATGAGAGTATATCGTCGATCTGAAAAGGGAGGTAGGAGATGAATCTCTACGACGGATAACAGAAAACCTATGAAAAAAATATTTTCAGTGAGCAAAATCATAGAATTCAATAGGTGATACTCCTTTCATGTCCCTCTGACATTCACTGTACTCTGAGAGGAATCGGGCTTCAAAATGCTGAGAAGCGCATATCAAAGAAGAAAATCAAGCACAAACTTACTTCACCACCTCCATAGGAGGCAAAGTTTGTAAAAACCAAATTGTGGGTGTGGTGAGGGGTGTATTTATAGGCATTTTAAGGTTTGGGAAACTTTGCCCCTCCTGGTAGGATTGTATATCCCATACGTCACTAGCTCATGGACTCTTGCCAATTACATGAAAGAAACATCATTTCCATGATGAAACTGTTGGACTGCAAAGGGAAATAAACATAGACCTGACTCATGGCAAATATATGGCGCCAACAATGACGCAATCAAAGATGACGCAAATGCAGAGAAAAAAACTTTTGGTGCCAAAGTTAACAAGAAATGACACGACTCGCATCATAACAAGTGCGACTTTGCGCCAAAAAAATTTGCGTCAACAAAGATGCAAGAAATTACGTGACTTGCGTCACAACAAAACGCAACCTCCGTGCCAAAAATATTTGTGCCCAGAATAACGCAATAAATAGAAGCATTTTGCGCCATCGCGAGCCTAATTTGCCTGTGAAAATTTGAAAAACAAATCCGAAGTTACAACTAGCTGGAACCCCAGGTAAAAAAAAAATTACTAAATATCTACCAAAAACATAATTTCCATGCTGAAACTGTTAGATTGCAAAGGGAAATAAACATAGACCTGACTCATGGCAAATATATGCAATATATATTAAAACTTTAAAATATAAAGTGCTAAACATAGCTGAGAGTGTCTTAAAAAATAATATATACTTACCTGAAGACACCCATCCACATATAGCAGACAGACAAACCAGTACTGAAACATATCAGCAGAGGTAATGGTAGAGGAGTATAATGTTGATCTGTAAAGGAAGGTGGCAGACGAATCCCCACAACCGAATTTACAGAGAGCCTTAGAATAGATTTCCCATAGGTGAAAACATGACATCATCAGGCAATACTTCCTTCACATCCCTCAGACAAACAGTGTACTTTGAAAGGAATTGGATTTTAAAATGCTTAAAAGCGCCTTTCACAGAAGAAATAAAGCACGACTTGCTTCACCATCCTCCAACGAAGGCAAAGTTTGTAAAACTAAGGTATGAATGAGGTGGGAGGTGTATTTATAGGCATTTTGAGGTTTGGGAAACTTTGCCCCCTCCAAGTAGGAATGTATATCCCATACGTCACTAGCTCATGGACTCTTGACACTTACATAAAAGAAATAGCTGAATTTACCTTGATTGAAATGAGCCTACAAGCTAAAGCTTTACTTTTTTGGGGACTTAGGTCTTAAAAGGTTTTAATGCTTACGTTAATTATATTAACAATCTCAATAAGGTTAAAACTTCTACAAATAAATCTTTTATACTCATCAAAGTCAGGATTTGACTGGACTGGGAAAGGGCAAGGATGCTTTCCCGGCTGCTCATACTCAACCAATAAGTCTCAATTCCATTGCCAACTACCTAACACATCAACATAAACAAACTTTTTCCTCACAAGGTCCAGACAAAAAAACCTGATATTTAACATGCTCCAGGCCACCTACAGGCAAGGACGTTTTACTTTCCTCTTACCCCTTTTCCCCACAAAAAAATATGCAGCTACTAAGCTTTATTCCACAACTATTTAGACCCATGCTTCTCTCTGTACTTCATAGATTGGAATATATCCCACTGCTGGTGATGTATCCCAATCAAAGTGCAGGCTACTCCCCTGGAATGCCCAGCTAACTCCCACAGAAAGCCTACACCTACGTCATATTTTAGCCATACTCCCCCTGGAACGCCCAGCTAACTCCCTAATGCCGCCTAAACCTATGTCATGTTCTAGCTACATTCTACAATAAAGGTAACCCCCCCCCCAAAAAAAGCCTAAAAAAGACTATCTAAAATAACCTATCCTAATCAAAACTATCCTAAAAAAAGATTTGCCCTGAAAAGGGCATTTGGTAGGGCATTGCCCTAAAGTTATTTCAGCTCTTTGCCCATTAAAAAAAAAAAAAAACATATTCTTTAAAAAATACCAATTAAAAAAACCTAAATTAAAAAAATCCCAATCCTAACAAAGATTGCCCTTAAAAGAGCATTTGGTTGGGTATTGCCCTTAGAAGGGCATTTGGTAGGTCAGTGCCCTATAAAGTGAACATAACTCTTTTGGCCAATAAAAAAACTAAAAAAAAACCCTATTTTGAAAAAATCCTAACCTAAAAAATCCCTATTCTAAGAAAAAATAAAATAAAAGAACAGTCCTAAGAAGGGCATTTCGTAGGGCATTGCCTTAAAGTTATTTCAGCTCTTTTGCCTAAAAAACAACCTATTCTAAAAAATAGTCCACCCCAAAAAAATCCTAGCTCTAAACCCCAAAGTTACTACTCACCCAACTTGACTCTGGTGGTGCTTCTCTTCTTCCTCCAAACAACAAATAGAAAAACAGAATTTATGCTTACCTGATAAATTACTTTCTCCAACGGTGTGTCCGGTCCACGGCGTCATCCTTACTTGTGGGAATATCTCTTCCCCAACAGGAAATGGCAAAGAGTCCCAGCATAGCTGTCCATATAGTCCCTCCTAGGCTCCGCCCACCCCAGTCATTCGACCGACGGACAGGAGGAAAAAACAGGAGAAACTATAGGGTGCTGTGGTGACTGTAGTTAGAGAAAATAATTCATCAAACCTGATTAAAAAACCAGGGCGGGCCGTGGACCGGACACACCGTTGGAGAAAGTAATTTATCAGGTAAGCATAAATTCTGTTTTCTCCAACATTGGTGTGTCCGGTCCACGGCGTCATCCTTACTTGTGGGAACCAATACCAAAGTTTTAGGACACGGATGAAGGGAGGGAGCAAATCAGGTTACCTAAACAGAAGGCACCACGGCTTGCAAAACCTTTCTCCCAAAAATAGCCTCCGAAGAAGCAAAAGTATCAAATTTGTAAAATTTGGCAAAAGTGTGCAGTGAAGACCAAGTCGCTGCCTTACATATCTGATCAACAGAAGCCTCGTTCTTGAAGGCCCATGTGGAAGCCACAGCCCTAGTAGAGTGAGCTGTGATTCTTTCAGGAGGCTGCCGTCCGGCAGTCTCGTAAGCCAATCGGATGATGCTTTTAAGCCAAAAGGAAAGAGAGGTAGAAGTCGCTTTTTGACCTCTCCTTTTACCAGAATAGACGACAAACAAGAAGATGAGAAGATGTTTGTCTGAACTCTTTTGTAGCTTCTAAATAGAATTTTAGAGCACGGAAAGCTAAATTGTGTAACAAACGTTCCTTCTTTGAAACTGGATTCGGACACAAAGAAGGTACAACTATCTCCTGGTTAATATTTTTGTTGGAAACAACCTTTGGAAGAAAACCAGGCTTAGTACGCAAAACAACCTTATCTGAATGGAACACCAGATAGGGCGGAGAACACTGCAAAGCAGATAACTCAGAAACTCTTCTAGCAGAAGAAATAGCAACCAAAAACAAAACTTTCCAAGATAACAACTTAATATCTATGGAATGTAAAGGTTCAAACGGAACCCCTTGGAGAACTGAAAGAACTAGATTTAAACTCCAGGGAGGAGTCAAAAGTCTGTAAACAGGCTTGATCCTAACCAGAGCCTGAACAAAAGTTTGAACATCTGGCACAGCTGCCAGTCGTTTGTGTAGTAAGACAGATAACGCAGATATATCTTTTCCATATTTTATGGTAAATTTTTCTAGTTACCGGTTTTCTTGCTTGAAGCAGAGTATCTATCACAGAATCTGAAAACCCACGCTTTGATAGAATCAAGCATTCAATTTCCAAGCCATCAGCTGGAGGGAGACCAGATTTGGATGTTCGAATGGACCCTGTACAAGAAGGTCCTGTCTCAAAGGTAGCTTTCATGGTGGAACCGATGACATATTCACCAGGTCTGCATACCAAGTCCTGCGTGGCCACGCAGGAGCTATCAAGATCACCGAGGCCCTCTCCTGCTTGATCCTGGCTACCAGCCTGGGAATGAGAGGAAACGGTGGAAACACATAAGCTAGGTTGAAGGTCCAAGTCGCTACTAGTGCATCCACTAGAGTCGCCTTGGGATCCCTGGATCTGGACCCGTAGTAAGGAACCTTGAAGTTCTGACGAGACGCCATCAGATCCATGTCTGGAATGCCCCATAATTGAGTTAATTGGGCAAAGATCTCCGGGTGAAGTTCCCACTCCCCCGGATGGAATGTCTGACGACTCAGATAATCCGCCTCCCAGTTTTCCACACCTGGGATGTGGATCGCAGATAGGTGGCAGGAGTGATCCTCTGCCCATTTTATTATTTTGGTCACTTCTTTCATCGCCAGGGAACTCCTTGTTCCCCCCTGATGATTGATATAAGCAACAGTCGTCATGTTGTCTGATTGGAATCTTATGAATCTGGCCTTTGCTAGTTGAGGCCAAGTCCTGAGAGCATTGAATATCGCTCTCAGTTCCAGAATGTTTATCGGGAGAAGAGACTCTTCCCGAGACCATAGTCCCTGAGCTTTCAGGGATTCCCAGACCGCGCCCCAGCCCACTAGACTGGCGTCGGTCGTGACGATGACCCACTCTGGTCTGCGGAAGCTCATTCCCTGGGACAGGTGGTCCAGGGTTAGCCACCAACGGAGTGAGTCTCTGGTCTTCTGATCTACTTGAATCACTGGAGACAAGTCTGTATAGTCCCCATTCCACTGTTTCAGCATGCACAGTTGTAATGGTCTTAGATGAATTCGCGCAAAAGGAACTATGTCCATTGCTGCAACCATCAACCCTACTACTTCCATGCACTGAGCTACGGAAGGACGAGGAATAGAATGAAGAACTTGACAAGCGTTTAGAAGTTTTGACTTTCTGACTTCTGTCAGGAAAATCCTCATTTCTAAAGAATCTATTATTGTTCCCAAGAAGGGAACTCTTGTCGACGGAGACAGGAAACTTTTTTCTATGTTCACCTTCCATCCGTGAGATCGGAGAAAGGCCAGAACGATGTCTGTGTGAGCCTTTGCCTTTGAAAGAGACGACGCTTGTATTAGAATGTCGTCCAAGTACGGTACTACTGCAATGCCCCTTGGTCTTAGAACCGCTAGAAGGGACCCGAGTACCTTTGTGAAAATCCTTGGAGCAGTGGCTAACCCGAATGGGAGGGCCACAAACTGGTAATGTTTGTCCAGAAAGGCGAACCTTAGGAACTGATGATGTTCTTTGTGGATAGGAATATGTAGATACGCAGTCATAAATTGACCTTCCTGGATTGTAGGTAGAATCATTTGAATGGTTTCCATTTTGAACGATGGTACTCTGAGAAATTTGTTTAGGATCTTTAAATCCAGAATTGGTCTGAAAGTTCCCTCTTTTTTGGGAACTACAAACAGATTTGAGTAAAATCCCATTCCTTGTTCCGCCGTTGGAACTGGGTGTATCACTCCCATCTTTAACAGGTCTTCTACACAATGTAAGAATGCCTGTCTCTTATTTGGTTTGAGGATAAGTGAGACATGTGGAACCTTCCCCTTGGGGGTAGTTCCTTGAATTCCAGAAGATAACCCTGAGAAACTATTTCTAGTGTCCAGGGATCCTGAACATCTCTTGCCCAAGCCTGAGCAAAGAGAGAGAGTCTGCCCCCTACTAGATCGGGTCCCGGATCGGGGGCTACTCCTTCATGCTGTTTTGTTAGCAGCAGCAGGCTTCTTGGCCTGCTTACCCTTGTTCCAGCCTTGCATCGGTTTCCAGGCTGGTTTGGTTTGTGAAGCATTACCCTCTTGTTTAGAGGATGCAGAGTTAGAGGCCGGTCCGTTCCTGAAATTGCGAAAGGAACGAAAATTAGACTTATTCTTGGCTTTGAAAGGCCTATCTTGTGGGAGGGCGTGGCCCTTTCCCCCAGTGATGTCTGAAATAATCTCTTTCAATTCTGGCCCAAAGAGAGTTTTACCCTTGAAGGGGATATTAAGCAATTTTGTCTTGGAAGATACATCCGCTGACCAAGACTTTAGCCAAAGCGCTCTGCGCGCCACAATTGCAAACCCTGAATTTTTCGCCGCTAATCTAGCTAATTGCAAAGCGGCATCTAAAATAAAAGAATTAGCCAACTTGAGTGCGTGAACTCTGTCCATAACCTCCTCATACGGAGTCTCTCTACTGAGCGACTTTTCTAGTTCCTCGAACCAGAAATACGCTGCTGTAGTGACAGGAACAATGCACGAAATGGGTTGCAGGAGGTAACCTTGCTGTACAAAAATCTTTTTAAGCAAACCCTCCAATTTTTTATCCATAGGATCTTTGAAAGCACAATTATCCTCGATAGGGATAGTAGTGCGCTTGTTTAGAGTAGAAACTGCCCCCTCGACCTTAGGGACTGTCTGCCATAAGTCCTTTCTGGGGTCGACCATAGGAAATAATTTCTTAAATATAGGAGGGGGGACAAAAGGTATGCCGGGCTTCTCCCACTCCTTATTCACTATGTCCGCCACCCGCTTGGGTATAGGGAAAGCGTTGGGGTGCACCGGAACCTCTAGGAACTTGTCCATCTTGCATAATTTTTCTGGAATGACCAGGTTGTCACAATCATCCAGAGTAGATAACACCTCCTTAAGCAGTGCGCGGAGATGCTCTAATTTAAATTTAAATGTCACAACATCAGGTTCAGCTTGTTGAGAAATTTTTCCTGAATCTGAAATTTCCCCATCTGACAAAACCTCCCTCATGGCCCCTTCAGATTGGTGTGAGGGTATGACAGAGCAATTATCATCAGCGCCCTCCTGCTCTTCAGTGTTTAAAACAGAGCAATCGCGCTTTCTCTGATATGTAGACATTTTGGATAAAATATTTGCTATGGAGTTATCCATTACTGCCGTCAATTGTTGCATAGTAATAAGCATTGGCGCGCTAGAAGTACTAGGGGCCTCCTGCGTGGGCAAAACTGGCGTAGACACAGAAGGAGATGATGTAGAACTATGTCTACTCCCTTCATCTGATGAAACATCTTGGGCAATTTTACTATCTGTGGCAGCACTGTCCTTACTTTGTTTGGACGCTATGGCACAATTATCACACAATTTTGAAGGGGGAGACACATTGACTTTCATACATATAGAACATAGCTTATCTGAAGGTACAGACATGTTAAACAGGCTTAAACTTGTCAATAAAGCACAAAAACCGTTTTAAAACAAAAACGTTACTGTCTCTTTAAATTTTAAACAGTGCACACTTTATTACTGAATATGTGAAAAAGTATGAAGGAATTGTTCAAAATTTACCAAATTTTCACCACAGTGTCTTAAAGCATTAAAAGTATTGCACACCAAATTTCAGAGCTTTAACCCTTAAAATAACGAAACCGGAGCCGGTTACAGTTTTAACCCCTCTACAGTCCCAGCTACAGCCTTTGCTGCGACTTTACCAAACCCAGGGGGGAATACGATACCAAATGAAGCCTTCTAGGAACCTTTCCAACTACTTTCAGATCCACACACATGCATCTGCATGTCTTGCTCTCAAAAGTAACTGCGCAGTAATGGCGCGAAAATGAGGCTCAGCCTACAACTGGGAAGGCCCTTCCTGACTGGAAAGGTGTCTAACTCAGTGCCTGACGTTAAAAAACGTTCCCCAAGCTTATAAGTGTGAATTTCAAGCATAAACATGTATAAAATGCTCAAATAAAGCAATCGATTTTGCCCATAAAAGTGTCTACCAGTTTTATAGCCCATATTAAGCCCTTTATTCTGTTTGAGACTAAGAAAATGCCTTACCGGTCCCCATGAGGGGAAATGACAGCCTTCCAGCATTACACAGTCTTGTTAGAAATATGGCTAGTCATACCTTAAGCAGAAAAGTCTGCTAACTGTTTCCCCCAACTGAAGTTACTTCATCTCAACAGTCCTATGTGGAAACAGCAAACGATTTTAGTTACTGTCTGCTAAAATCATCTTCCTCTCACAAACAGAACTCTTCATCTTTTTCTGTTTCAGAGTAAATAGTACATACCAGCACTATTTTAAAATAACAAACTCTTGATAGTAGAATAAAAAACTACAACTAAACACCACATACTGTTAACCATCTCCGTGGAGATGTTGCCTGTGCAACGGCAAAGAGAATGACTGGGGTGGGCGGAGCCTAGGAGGGACTATATGGACAGCTTTGCTGGGACTCTTTGCCATTTCCTGTTGGGGAAGAGATATTCCCACAAGTAAGGATGACGCCGTGGACCGGACACACCAATGTTGGAGAAAAGCTTTCATTATATTGGTTGATTGGATTAAGAATTCAGAAATCAGCCAGTAGAAATGAAAGGGCACCACTATATAAGGAGGAACCTCACATTCAAGCTTCAGTGTGCGGTGGTGACCTCTTAAAGAGGACATCTGCAAGAAGATAAGAACAAAAGAAGCATCGGATGGAAGATGGAAGAATAGGACCACTGACATGAAGATGAAGAGAACCACCCCAGAGGACCGCCGGCATGAAGAAAGAACAGGAGCACTGCCAGAGCCAAGTTGGGTGAGTAGAAACTTTGGGGTTTAGAGTTGGGATTTTTTCAGGGTGTTTTTTTTTTTTTAGCCCAAAAAAAGCTGAAATTACTTTAGTGCAATGCCCAACCAAATACCCTTTTAGTGAAATCTTTTTTTAGGGTAGGGTTTTTTTAACAGGTTTTTTTATAGGATCTATTTTTTAAGAATAGGTTTTTTTTAAACAGACAGTCTAGTCCAAAATAAACTTTCATGATTCAGATAGAGAATGTAATTTTAAACAATTTTCCAATTTACTTTTATCACCAATTTTGCTTTGTTCTCTTGGTATTCTCAGTTGAAAGCTAAACCTAGGAGGTTCATATGCTAATTTCTAAGCCCTTGAAGGCCGCCTCTTTTCTCAGGGCATTTTGACAGTTTTTCACCACTAGAGGGTGTTAGTTCATGTGTGTCATATAGATAACACCGTGCTCATGCACGTGGAGTTCCAGTGAGCCAGCTCTGATTGGCTAAAATGGATGCCTGTCAAAAGAACTGAAATAAGGGGGCAGTTTGCACAGGCTTAGATATAAGATAATCACAGAGGTAAAAAGTGTATTTATATAACTGTGTTGGTTATGCAAAACTAGGGAATGGGTAATAAAGGGATTATCTATCTTTTTAAACAATAACAATTCTGGTGTAGACTGTCCCTTTAATGGACAAAATAGCAATTTTAAGGGCAATTTTTAGAGTATTTTCTATTTAGATAGGCTTTTTTTGGGGTGGGGGTTACTTTAATTGTAGAAAGGGGTTGTATTTTTTTTAATTGTAGAATGGGGTTGTATTTTTTTTATTTATTTTTTTAGAAAAAGAGTTGTCACTTTAGGGCAATGCCCTACAAAAAGCCCTTCTAAGGACTATTGCTATTGTAACTTTTAGTGTTAGTATAGGGTTTTTTTATATTGGCGTGGGCTTTTTTTTAAAATGGAACTTCAGTTTTAGGATCGGCATAACTGTGGGGATTTTTTTGGTAGTGCTTTTGTTTTTTTGGTAATGTGTTTTTTTTATTTTCAATAATTTTTGTGTTTGATATTTTGGGTAACTTAGGGGGTGTTAGACTAAGGGTCTTGGGGGTTAGCTATTAGGTAGTTAAGTATTGTAGTACTAGTTTGCATTGGGGGGTTGTTCCGTTTTAGGTGGTAAATAGGTTAGGGGTTGTTTGCTTTGAGGGGTTGTGGTGCTTTAGGAGCTAATAGGTTAGGGGTTATTTGCAGTGGAGGGTTTGTGATGCTTTAGGGTTTAAAATGGATAGGGGTTGTTTGCATTAGGGGGTTGTGGAGCTTTAGGACTTAATAGGTTAGGGATAATTTGCAGTGGGGGGTTATGGCGGTATAGGGGTTAATAGGCTAGGAAGTTTATTGTGGTGGGCTATTGGCAGTATACGTTAATAGGTTAGGGGTTGTTTGCGTTGGGGGGTTGTGGCACGTTGCGTTGGGGGGTTGTGGCACGTTAGGAGTTAATAGGTTAGGTGTTGTTTGCAAAAATGGTTTATGTTGGTATATCGATTTAAATAGTGTAGGGGTAGTTTGCGGTGGGAGTTATGGCAGTATAGGGGTTAATAGGTTAGGAAGTTTATTGGGATGGGCTATTGACTGTGTAGGGGTTAATAGGTTAATAGGTTAGGAAGTTTATTGGGGTGGGCTATTGGTGGTATAGGGGTTAATAGGTAAGGAAGTTTTAATGCAGTGGACTATTTGCGGTATAGGGGATAATAGGTTAGGGGCAGTGATGTGCAGTGAGGTCAGAGGCTGGTGAGGCACTAGATATGATACGCCGGAGAAACACATGTACAGAGGGCCGCAAGTACCCCCAACAGGGCAGGTTTAAATGATAGCTGAACCAGTGCACAGGTGACATAATCAGGTGATGGGTGAGAGAAAGTTAGTAACCACTGAGTTACTGATCAGCTGATTACTTCACCTGTGTACTGATTTGGCTATAATGAAAACCTCGTGCACATCCCACTGAGGTATGCTCTTCAACAAAGGACACCAAAGGATACCAAAAGAATGAAGTACATAATAAAAGTAAAATAGAAAGTTTATTTATTTATTTTTTGTGTGCAATTTCTATCTGAATGATGGAAATGTAATTATGACTTTCATGTTCCTTTCAAAAACTAATTTGATTTGCTGACATGGGGCCAGTAACAGTTGATGCTAATTCTCAAAATATAAATAACTAGAAAAGTCTATTAAAATAGCATGCTCTACCTCAATCATGAAAGTTTAATTTTAAATGTCTCCCTTTGACTATGTGTTTAACCAGTTACTTTACAGTGGCATTATTTCTAAAAACATTTAACTGCAATAATTACATATATTTTTTAAATGACTCATTATCTCCTTTTATCAATATAAACTTGTATAAAAGCAGCACATATTAAAAACACAATGCAACAGCTTTCAATTGATTTGTGAATTACAAGTTAACAGCAGTCTTTAAATAAATGGAGACACAGAGAAAAATAAAAATAGATACTGCATCCTCTGACTGAACAGATATAACATATATGGAGTTTGTACCTAATTAAATCAAATAACCATGAAAAAGGGAGGCTTAGCAATATTCAATGTCAAAAACTTTAATTTAAATAATGTGGACACTGCACACTTCACTTCAAACTCTGGGTTTTAAATTATGGATTTAAATCTGAATTGACCCTTTGACTTCCTGTAACTATTGGGTTATGCTCACTTACTGTCCCCCTGTTAATGAGCTGCATCTGAATACAATTCAACAAAAACACTAAACCACATTCATTAAATTATAATTTTCACTAACAGAATCAATTTCAGTAAAATCTACAGCTGCAGCACTTACTACAATAAAATGTGGGTGAAACACTGCTCTCTCTGCCTCTCTCCCTTTCCTGCACTGTAAGGACTCAGGAAGTGACAGTGGAACATTCCACTGCACTTAGAGGGGAAGAACAGAACTCTCTTTTTCACTTTAGAAAAGCTGTCAGCTTCACAGGACAGCAACAAAATAAATGAAAGTTGTTTTTTTTCCGTTTTTGTTTTGTTTTATATGATTTAACATCCAGCCACAACCCTAAATTCCACTTACTAATGCCTCTCACTGGATTGGGTCAGCCCAAATGGGACTGCCTCAAATAAGCAGATAATGGGCCATGCAATGAGCTTAACCACTTTAATCCAGTAGATGGCGCAGCATGTTGTGTAATGGTGGGCAGACCTGCTTGTGCCTCTCCATTGCACAACATGTAGCTGTGAAAAAAAAATGCTGGGGAAAAAAAAATAGCAATTTTTTTATTTTTTTTAAAAGCCAATAAAAAAAATATATTTATTTTTGCCCATATGAGAGGTGAAGCACTGCCTCACCTGCCTCTAGTGACTGCACATCACTGGTTAGGAGTTGTTTGCGTTGGGTGCTTTATGAGTTAAAAGATTATGTGTTGGTTCCGTTGGGGGTTGCGGTGGTGGAGTGGTTAATTGGTTAGGAAGTTTATTGGGATGGGCTATTGACTGTGTAGGGGTTAATAGGTTAGGAAGTTTATTGTGGTGGGCTATTGGCGGTATAGAGGTTAATAGGTTAGGAAGTTTACTGTGGTGGGCTATTGGCGGCAAAGAGGTTAATAGGTTAGGAAATTTACAGTGGTGGGCTATTGGCGGCATAGAGGTTAATAGGTTAGGAAGTTTACTGTGGTGGGCTATTGGCGGTATAGAGGTTAATAGGTTAGGAAGTTTACTGTGGTGGGCTATTGGCGGTATAGAGGTTAATAGGTTAGGAAGTTTACTGTGGTGGGCTATTGGCGGTATAGAGGTAAATAGGTTAGGAAGTTTACTGTGGTGGGCTATTGGCGGTATAGAGGTTAATAGGTTAGGAAGTTTACTGTGGTGGGCTATTGGCGGTATAGAGGTTAATAGGTTAGGAAGTTTACTGTGGTGGGCTATTGGCGGTATAGAGGTAAATAGGTTAGGAAGTTTACTGTGGTGGGCTATTGGCGGTATAGAGGTTAATAGGTTAGGAAGTTTATTGCAGTTGGCTTTTGGCTGTTTAGGGTACATAGGTATATTTATTAGGCTCAGTGCGATATATGTAAAAGGGATCCTTTACTTTACATCACCAATGTCGGTGCCAGTGCTGCTTGGAATATTTTGCCAGCATTGCTACCTATTGTAATGTATGGTAAAATGCCTCTCAGTGATGATGCCTTTAAACAGTAATGTCAGCTGCCTCACAGTACCTTCGATCATTGGGGCTTTCTACACTGCTAGTCCATGTGTGCCATATAGATAACATTGTGCTTATGCCCATGGAGTTATTTATGAGTCAGCATGTGATTGGCAAGTCTGTCAAAAGAACTGAAATAAGGTACAGTATGCAAAGGCTTAGATACAATCACAGAGTTAAAAAGTATATTAATATAACCGTGTTGGTTATGCAAAACTGGGGAATGGGTATAAAGGGATTATCTATCTTTATAAACAATAACAAATTTCAAGTAGACTGTCCCTTTAATGGTCCTTAAAACCTTCTCTTTCTTTTTACTGCTCAAATGCAGATAAGAAGCATTTTGAAAGTTGTTACTATTTTTATTATTAATTGTATGTTTTCAAACACTAAGGGGCCAATTTATCAATGTCTGTCTGACATGATACGCAGTAGCGTATCATGTCCGACAGACATCGCTGAATGCCAACAGCATAATTCGGCCCCAACATCTGTAGTATTTATATTTTATTATATATGTATGTTAGCTTTGATATCATTATATATTCCTAGCTTGCCTACTACATATGTATATTTTATAGGGTTTTTATCTGCTTACAAACCAAGAAAATAGGGATGAAAGAAGAAAAAATATTAAAAGAAAGTATTTTATTTCCAAAATATTATTTTGATCCAGAAATTGAATTTAACAAGCTTTTAGCATGACCTCAGAGCCCTGGTTAACTGATACACTTGAATAAAAAGTTACACAAAAAAACATAAAAAATACACTAAGGGGCTTGAGGCCCCTTGTTTTCGGCGAGCGAAACAGAAGTTATGAAGCAGTGGTCTAAAGACCGCTGCTCCATAACTTGTTCGCCTGCTCTGAGGCGGCAAACAGAAATCAACCCGATCGAATATGATCGGGTTGATTGACATCCCCTGCTAGCGGCAGATTGGCCGCGAATCTGCAGGGGGCGGCAATGCACCAGCGTTTACAAGAACTGTTGGTGCAATGATAGCTGTCGGCATTTATCGATGTGCAGAGATATGCAGCGTACATGATACGCTACTTCGTATCACGTCTGCTCGCACATTGTTAAATATGCCCCTAACACTCATAATAACACTATCTAATAAAAATTATTTTTAAAAAATATTGCATATTTATGAAAATGTCAGTCCAGCATGATCCGATCAGCGGATCATGTCCGACAGACATCGCTGAATGCGGAGAGCAATACGCTCTCCGCATTCAGCATTGCACAAGTAGCTCTTGTGAACTGCTGGTGCAACGCCGCCCCCTGCAGATTCATGGCCAATCGGCCGCTAGCAGGGGGTGTCAATCAACCTGATCGTATTCGATCGGGTTGATTTCACGCAACCCTCAGAGCAGGCGGACAGGTTATGGAGCAGTGGTCTTTAGACCGCCGCTTCATAACTGGTGTTTCTGGAGAGTCTGAAGGCTCACCAGAAACACGGCCCTTCAAGCCCCATACGGAGCTTGATAAATGAGCCCCGAAGTCTAAGTTGTTACAAAATAAAAGGTTGCAAAGGGCTTTAACATAGAGATACATACAAATACATGTCTAAATATTTATATATATATATATATATATATATATATATATATATATATATATTTATGTGTGTGTGTTTATATGTGTGGATAAGAAGAAAAAATGGGGTTTATTTAGCAGCGCTAAAAAAAGCTAGGAAATGATGATACCAATCTAATTTATGTTTTATACAATCTATTTTATTTAAAAATTCTTATAACACATAAAAACAACAGCAAATGCTTTTCCTAATTAATAAAGGGACGTCTCCCTTATACAACACTTATAAAAACAGACTAGAACCATATAATCCTAGAATTTCAGGTATAAAGGAATTAATTCTATAGATAACATATGGCAAGCAACAAATTTCTAAGATAAATGGTGAATTAAATATTTAAAAGGCACAAATGTATCAATCCTAATAGCTTTACAGTTCTTCAGTATTTTTTCTTCTTATCCACCATTTAGTTCTCTTTGAGGGAAGAACTTTTTTAGCAGCAGGAATCCACCTTTAGGCGCTCCTATCACACTACACATAAATGTGTTTATATGTGTGTACATATGTATTTGTATGTGTATATATGTATTTACAGACATATATACACATAAATACATGTATAGATGTATAGACACACATTGGAACCCTTTGCATTCAAGTATCTGAAAACATGTAAAATCATTTTTATGCAATATTCATATTTAATAAAGTGTTAAACTTTCTTTGTACTGTAAATATTTCACATTCCAATATTCTTCACATAGGGGAATAGAATCTAAGTCAGAAGCTTTCAAATTTCCAAGATTGGCCCATGTAAGTATACCAAGTGCAGATCTCAAAGTTAAAAATAAAATAGGCCAATTAGCCCTTAACGCAACTAATACTGCACAGCTGCTATAGAGCCACAACATAGTATATACCAGAATGTCTCTATAAATGAATTATCCTTTATAAACTAAAAAAATTTCAGTATGATAGATACCAGCATTTTGAGTTTTAATTAGATAAATTCTATTTAACAAGATATTTTGTTATACTTTTTATCAATGTTAAAATGTGGCCTCATTAAAAGGAAACATAGTTGCTTGCTGCAAGGACAGATGGCCAAATAGAGGTGACCAAGTTGTGTCTATGTTACCAGAATATGTGCAGCATTCCTTATTAGAGATATCAATAGAAAGCTCCTTGGAATGACACAGCCCAGGTGCACAAACAGACCAGGAGCACAAGTTTTAGACATCTCCTTAGAATTAAATACCCCAGGTGCGCAAACAGACTTGGGATACACGTTTGGGTCATCTCCTGGAAAGAAGCTGCCACAGCAGCACAACCAAAAATGGAAGATGTTTTATCAGATTCTTTGCAAGAAATTATGTGAAGATGAGAGAATGTTTTTTTAACAAGCTCAGTTTGCATATAGATACAATGGCCTCTAGTTATCAACGTGTCTACTTACCTGCCATCGCCGGCCCCAATACGCTCGCCTACCATCGCCGCCGCGGACCTGAATAATCTCGCCAAAGTTATCAATAAATCTGTCAAAAAGCCGCGCACCAAGTACGGGGCGATGAGCAACGGACTGTGATAGTTATCAATCATCCGATCTCGCTGCTCTTCGGCTTTTAGACAGCTTTATTGACAAGCTGTCACTAAGCACCCACACTAAACTACACTGTTCTACCCCCTATACCGGCGCCCCCCGCAACTAAATAAAGTTATTAACCCCTAAACCGCCGCTCCCGGACACCGCCGCACCTATAGTAAATGTATTAACCCCTAAACCGCCGCTCCCGGAGCCCACCGCCACCTACATTATACCTAGTAACCCCTATCCTGCCCCCCCTATACCGCCGCCACCTATAATAAATTTATTAACCCCTATCCTGCCGATCCCGGATCCCGCCGCAACTAAATAAATTGTTTAACCCCTAAACCGCCGCTCCTGGACCCCGACGCCACCTATATTAAACTTATTAACAAAATGAGGAAGAAGGGAAGCTGAGTCCTGGAGTCAATGAACAAGTTTATTGCGGAGCAGGCTTCAGGATACAAGGTAAGCTCCTATCTTATGCGTTTCGCTCATGGGCACCCGCCGCCACCTATATTAAACTTATTAACCCCTAATCTGCCCCCCCTACACCGTCGCCACCTATAATAAATATATTAACCCCTATCCTGCCCCCTTACACCGCCGCCACTATAATACATTTATTAACCCCTATCCTGCCCCCCCCTACACCACCGCCACTATAATAAAATTATTAACCCCTAAACCTAAGTCTAACCCTAACCCTAACACCCCCCTAACTTAAATATTAATTAAATACATCTAAATATTATAACTCTTATTAACTAA
The DNA here is from genome assembly GCF_027579735.1 of Bombina bombina. Taxonomy (NCBI): domain Eukaryota; kingdom Metazoa; phylum Chordata; class Amphibia; order Anura; family Bombinatoridae; genus Bombina; species Bombina bombina. Next base: position 695,245,311 of record NC_069504.1, on the reverse strand, counting down.
ATTAATCCTATTTAAAACTAAATACTTACCTTTAAAATAAACCCTAATATAGCTACAATATAAATAATAATTATATTGTAGCTATCTTAGGATTTATTTTTATTTTACAGGCAACTTTCAATTTATTTTAACTAGGTACAATAGCTATTAAATAGTTATTAACTATTTAATAGCTACCTAGTTAAAATAAAGAGAAATTTACCTGTAAAATAAAAACTAACCTAAGTTACAATTACACCTAACACTACACTATACTTTAATAAATTATTCCTATTTAAAACTAAATACTTACCTGTAAAATAAACCCTAAGATAGCTACAATGTAATTAATAATTACATTGTAGCTATTTTAGGATTTATATTTATTTTACAGGTAACTTTATATTTATTTTAGCTAGTTAGAATAGTTATTAAATAGTTATTAACTATTTAATAACTACCTAGCTAAAAGAAATACAAAATTACCTGTAAAATAAATCCTAACCTAAGTTACAATTAAACCTAACACTACACTATCATTAAATAAATTAAATTAATTACCTACAAATAACTACAATTAAATACAATTAAATAAACTAACTAAAGTACAAAAAATAAAAAAACTAAGTTACAAACATTTCAAAAATATTACAACAATTTTAGCCGAAGCAGCCGAAGTCTTCATCCAAGGGGCGCTGAAGACGTCTTCCATCCAATTGAAGTCTTCATCCAAGGGGCGCTGAAGAAGTCTTCCATCAGATTGAAGTCTTCATACAGGCGGCGTCTTCAATCTTCATCCATCCGGAGAGGAGCCATCTTCAGACGAGCCGATGCGGAGCCATCCTCTTCTACCGACGGACTAACAACGAATGACGGTTCCTTTAAGTGACGTCATCCAAGATGGCATCCCTCGAATTCCGATTGACTGATAGGATTATATCAGCCAATCGGAATTAAGGTAGGAAAAATCTGATTGGCTGATTTAATCAGCCAATCAGATTGAAGTTCAATCCGATTGGCTGATCCAATCAGCCAATCAGATTGAGCTCACATTCTATTGGCTGATCGGAACAGCCAATAGAATGCAAGCTCAATCTGATTGGCTGATTAAATCAGCCAATCAGATTTTTCCTACCTTAATTCCGATTGGCTGATAGAATCCTATCAGCCAATCGGAATTCGAGGGACGCCATCTTGGATGACGTCACTTAAAGGAACCGTCATTCGTCGTTAGTCCGTCGGTAGAAGAGGATGGCTCTGCGTCGGCTCGTCTGAAAATGGCTCCGCTCCGGATGAAGATTGAAGACGCCGCCTAGATGATGACTTCAATCGGATGGAAGACTTCTTCAGCGCCCCTTGGATGATGACTTTAATCGGATGGAAGACTTCTTCAGCGCCCCTTGGATGAAGACTTCGGCTGCTGCGGATGTCCTCTTCTGTTCCATCGGTGGTCGGCTGGCTGAAGACGGCTAAAGGTAGGATGATCTTCAGGGGGGTAGTGTTAGGTTTATTTAAGGGGGGTTTGGGTTAGAGTAGGGGTGTGTGGGTGGTGGGTTTTAATGTTGGAGGGGGGTTGTATTTTTATTTTACAGGCAAAAGAGCTGTTTTCTTTGGGGCATGCCCCACAAAAGGCCCTTTTAAGGGCTGGTAAGGTAATAGAGCTGGTAACTTTTTAATGTAGAATAGGGTAGGGCATTTTTTTTATTTTGGGGGGCTTTGTTATTTTATTAGGGGGCTTAGATTAGGTGTAAGTAGCTTAAAATGTTTGTAATATTTTTGAAATGTTTATAACTTATTTTTTTTATTTTTTTTTATTTTTGTGCATTTTATATTATTGTCCATAACAGTAGGAAGCTGCTATTAGCAATAAGGAAGGCATTCATCCAGAGGGAGTTTCCTAAAGTTTTCACGGCTAATAAAGGAAAGGTGGTCTTATCCAGGATTTTAAAGTTTTTTTCTTTGAAATTATCTTCTTTCCCATTCTATAATTTGGAATATTAATCTACAAACTTAAAAGTGATTAAACTGCATGATTAACTTTGATTATTCAAATAGAGCATGACATTTTAAACAACTTTCCAATTTATTTATATGATCAAATTTGCTTAATTCTCTTGGTATCGTTTGTTGAAGTATAGATTTAGGAGCAGCAATGCACTATTGGGAGGTAGCTGAACACATCTGCTGAGCCAATGACAAGAGGCATATAAATGTAGAGACCAATCACTATCTAGTTCCCAAAAGTGCTCTGATGCTCTTGAGCCTACCTGCCAGAAGAGCTAAGCAAATGTATTTATAGAAGAGGGCATTTCCAGGCAGAGGCCATGTTGAGTTGCAAAATTAGTAGCTCTATTCAAAGTTTAGATAATCTGCTGATTATCTCTCTATAAATGTGTCATTTTACCTAACAATTGCTGTATATCATTAAAGGGACACAAGTCAAAATTAAACGTTCATGATTCAGACAGAGCATGCAATTTACTTCCATTAACAAAATGTGCACAGTCTTTTTATATTAGTACTTTTTGAGTCACCAGCTCTTGCTGAGCATGTGCAAGAATTCACAAAATATATGTATTTGCATTTGTGATTGGCTGATGGCTATCAACAGGGCCGTCTTTAACACAGGGCAAAAGGGGCAGCTGCCCAGGGCCCAGTCTTTGCTGAGGGGCCCAAGAGTCCTTAAAAAAAATTTAAAAAAAAAAAATTTTTTTGGTTCATACCAGACTGCTGATGTGATATGGGGAACACACACAGTCAGTCCTAACCATGTCACAGTCAAAAGTTATCTGCTTATATTTATTTGTGAGAAACTGTGCCAGTGCCATGTGACATGCCAAGCTATTGCCATGTGCTGTTTTAGATGTGCACTGTGCAGCACTGAATGCTAAGCCCTAACTCGGCATCCAGCCATTCCCACTGCATCAGAAAAGGTCCTGCTGGGGTTACCACTGTTACCAGGTAACTGCTCTGATGGTGGGGATTGTTTCTGGGTAGGGCTCACTGTAGGCGCATGCAGCAGAAAGCTGGAGCGGCAGGCACGTAAGGATTTGAGCATCTGAGCAGCTGCACACATTGCTCTCTTCAGTCTTGAGGCTGTGTGACTTATCTCACACTGTATCCATGCAGCCTTTGGCAGACAGCATCCAGTCTGCTGGTCCCCTTAGCCCTGCTCTTTCTGCTGTGGCCCAAAGATCAACAAACTGAAGTTTGTTAGGGGAACAGTGCTTTGTAGAAAGGTGTCAGTGGGAAGAATAAGTGAGTGCACACATGCCCCTCCCCATGCAGCATTGTCTAGTACAGGGTGAGAGGGAACTTGTTCCTAGCAAAGAAGGGACATGTGCTCCTGTGGCTGATGTATAGTGTCATGCTGATACTTCACACATTAATGTAAGATTTATTTTTATAGTTTTTGTTTTCTCTCTGTCTCAGATTTTACAGCTTCCCATAGTAGTTCTGCTGTTCCAGTCAGTAAACTTATATTTTTCTGCACCTCCATGCTTCTTCCTCAGTCTTGCTCCTGTTGGCTGCCCTAAATCTCTTTAACCAGCTAACCTCACACCAGAATCACATTCAAAAGCAAATTAAATGAATCCACAGTGGAGGAATTTATACTTATTAGTACTGCTTAGGTCCAGTTTCACATATTGCAATTTATTTCATTGTTTTACAAAAAGATTAGCCCAGCAGTGGATGATCCACTGCTGGGCTAATAATTTAATATTTTTTTTTTAAATAAATTGATTTAGTTGTTTTTTGGGATGTTGGGGTGGAAAGCGAAATTGCATGGTGTGAGGGGGGGCCCAAGAACATTTTTGCCCAGGGTCCAGTCAATATTAAAGACGGCCCTGGCTATCACATGATACAGGGAGAGTGGAAATAGACATAACTTTGAAATTTGTCAGAAAAAAAAATCTACTATTTATTTGAAGTTTAGCCTAAGAGCTATTGCATTGTCTTTTTATCATGCATTTGTTGATTATGCAAATCTACTGTATTGACTTGTCCTTTAAAGAAAAAGGTGTTGCTTCAGACGATGCTGAAATTGGGATTTTTCTTATGATAGATGCTCTAATCTAGACTATTGAAAATGTTCAGTCTGTGGCCTCAGATCAATTTGTCAACACTTCTACCCCCTCCCCCTGGAGCTCTGGGTACAGCAGTCAAAATCTGCTATAACTTGAGCTATACTTCTTGCTAACCACACTAACTGCCCGGTTTTCTATTCAGCCTGTGCAATGAATAGTGGAAATAGATTAGACATAATGGCAGCTGTAGGGGTCTGGGAGAAGAATATGAAGTGGCTAATAACTCAATATTTTCAAGACCTTGAGAGAGAGAGAGAGAACTTGGATCGATGCTGACTCTACTACACTCAGATCCTAAACCGCCAGCTGTTAGCCAGGAACCAACTGAGAAGAAAGCTCCTTGCACTGTGAGTTCATTAAAGGGACATTAAACACTTGACTGCAAAAAATCATTTAAACTAACTTCTACTGAATAATAATAAAAAACCGAGTACAGCACTTTATGCTGTAGCTTCAGCTTACACAAAACATTTCAAGAAAATTGTTTCTAATAGTATACATATCCAGGGCTTGATGCAGCTATGTATGCCGCCATATTTTACCAGCACAGGAGTCACATGACATTTTTTTCATACTGTATCTCCCTATAATGTATGCATAAAAAAAGCACAGCAGCAGCACTCAATATTATGCAGACAGAACTTGCAGTTTATGTTACAAATCTGTTACTGAAATAAAACATTTTATTATTATGCTTTTCTATGTAAAAAAAAGCTTACTTTTCAAACATTAACACTCAGACATTCCTAAGTGTGCACTGTGAATGCACGGCACTCGGCAGGGTTATAAATGTAATTCTGACAAGCTCTGGTCTGGAGAGGGAGGGACCGAGGGGGGAGAGAGAGCAGAGAGACTCCAGTCCATGGGAGAAAAGACTGAATAACTCATGCTGCAAATACTTTTTCCTGGAGATTTGTTCAATACAATTTTTAGTTTTATTTTCATACATCTACATTACAAATATACATATATTACTGTATATTTGTAGTGTAGATGTATGAAAATAAAATATTGTATTGAACAAATCTCCAGGAAAAAGTATTTGCCTCATGAGTTATTCAGTCTTTTCTCCCACGGACTGGAGTCTCTCTGCTCTCTCTCCCCCCTCGGCCCCTCCCTCTCCAGACCGGAGACCGGAGCTTGTCAGATTTACATTTATAACCCTGCCGAGTGCCGTGCATTCACAGTGCACACTTAGGAATGTCAGAGTGGTAATGTTTGAAAAGTAAGCTTTTTTTTACATAGAAAAGCATAATAATAAAATGTTTTATTTCAGTAACTAAACTGCAGCACAAGCTCTGTCTGCATAATATTGAGTGCTGCTGTTGCTGTGTTTCCTATATGCATATATACATTATAGGGAGATATGAAGTGCGTGCCATGTGACTCTGCATTGGGTCACATGACTGTTGTGCCCCAGTGTAACGTGCGTTCTAATATGGCACCTTACATGGGACAATCAAGCACCTTATTAGCATTCATCTACAAATCAATTATTTTCAACACTTTGGGGTAAGCTGAACAAATAAAGCAGACAGTAGTGGTTACTTGATTTGAATTCATAAGAAAACATTCTTTTTAATTATTTTTATCAGGTGTTAAGTGTCCCTTTAAGTATTATGATACTACTTACACAAACAGATATAACATTCACAGATATTCTGAGTGTGCAAAATATTTGCTTGAGCAGAGATCCACTAAAGGAGACCACCGTAAGCTTGACAGATACTGGGCACTTAAAAGCTATATGCCTTAACTTACTTGAAATGGAGTCCTCCCACGTAAGGAAAACCTTGAGACCAGATGGAAGAGAACGTTTGACTGTTGGAGAGCAGCTACAGATCAGAAGAGGCCACATTGTTCCCAGTGCAGCCTTACTGCAGCGTTATGGAAAACCTGAGCTTTATAGGCAAGATGGTGCAAAAGACTAGCAATTCCTATCTGGGCTGCAGGCATGTGGGATCCACGGGACGGTTAACTGTACAGATGTTCTGATAGACTATATTGCTTTATAAGGTCCCAAATGTGGATTGCCCCTTATGGGTCCCTTGAGAGATCAGAGATGATCTGAGGTAGGCTGAGACTAAGATGCACATAGTACTACCATTATTGGACTGCATAGTTTTGCAAGATAACTGCTTTTTTATGGTTTCTTTTCTTTTTTCTTTTCACTTGTTACATCAGTTAAGTTGTTTACACATAAGAATATACTTGCCACTTAATCCGAGTGTTCTACAAGTTGGGGTTTTGGTATACATATGTATGGAGTGGGGAACTAACTCAGTGTTTAGTTAATATTTATTCACATCAATGTGTATCAAATTCTAATTATACATTAAAGGGACAGTTCACCCAAAAACTTTCTCCCCTTTAAATTATTCCCAATGATCCTTTTTACCTGCTAGAGTGTATTAAATTGGTTGCAAGTAGCTCCTTTACTCATATTTCAGCATTTGAAATAGCTGATTTAGCTTATGGTTTCCCAACCTATACTGAAGGTTTTATACTGGCGTATACGCTATTGACAAGCCTAAGTAAACACAGCCAGCAGAAGAGATTACACTCCCAGTGGGATGCAGGATAGTTAAGTAATAAAATGATAATTTTCCATTGTTCTCTCTATGTATTGAGCTTTGGTGTTCCAGACCAATATAAGATAAGGAAGCAAGTGTGTGTACACAAAGTGATAACATAATGAGATCTGATATTACCTGAAGCTCAACCCATTGTAATAGGCTGTGGTTTCAAAGCACAAAACCAGCTACTTCATATGCACAAATAAACCCGAAAATGCAATTTCTCAAATATTTTATACTCTGCAGTTGGTATAACAAGTCATTTAAAATACATTAATGGAAAAACAATTTTACAGTGTACTGTCCCTTTAAGGGCCAGATTACAAGTGGAGCACAAATTAACACTTCTGCTCAAGTAGAATAGCGCTTGAAGTAAGCTTTTTGCGCTTTTCGTGTTATGCTTGTATTATGAGTTGAAAGTAAACTTTTTTTGATCTCAAACTAACCCGACTAGTGCAAAAAGCAGAAGTTAATGGAGAAAATAAAGTGAAAAAAATCTAACACCCCACTCTCGTGCTAACCCGCCATGAAAATCTAAATATTTCACGTTCCAATGTTCGTCACATAGAATAATATGTTCTATTTATTCATAAATACATATTTCTACATATATATGATGGTATTTTGGTACTATATATATCTATACGTACATTAATATATAGATGATTATATATAGGTATAGATATATACAGATATATATAGGAATATATATTTAGAAATACATAGAACATATTCTGCTATGTGCAGAACATAAGAATGTTAAATATTTACAGTAAATACATAGTTAAAAACTTTATTAAAAATTATAATTGCAAAAATATGTTTTTTCATGTTTTCATCTACATAACTATAAAGGGCTCAAATGCACATATATATATATATATATATATATATATATATATATATATATATATATATATATATATATATATATATATATATATATATATATATATATATATATATATGTTTATATAAGTGTACATGTGTATTTATATGTCTGTAAATACATATATACACATATAAATACATATGTACACACATATATATATTTTTATATATATATATATATATATATATATATATATATATATATATATATATATATATATATATATATATATATATATATATATATATATATATATGCACAGTATATACACACCATTAGAGAAGTATATGTATGAATCTCAATGTTAAATCCTTTTGCCTGAGATCTCATATCTTTAAGCCTATGAGGCCTATTTATCAAAAGTCTTGCGGACCTGATCCGACAGTGCGGATCAGGTCCGCAAGACTTTGCTGAATGTGGAGAGCAATACGCTCTCCGTATTCAGCATTGCACCAGCAGCTCACAAGAGCTGCTGGTGCAACGCCGCCCCCTGCAGGCTCGCAGCCAATCGGCCACCAGCAGGGAGGTGTCAATCAACCCGATCGTACTCGATTGGGTAGAATTGTGGCGATTTCTGTCCGCCTGCTCAACACTTTAGAACGCTGCTTCATAACTGCTATAACTGCTGTTTCTGGCGAGTCTGAAGACTCGCCAGAAACACGGGCCCACAAGCTCCATACGGAGCTTGATAAATGGGCCTCTTTATAACTTTTGGTTGCAATATTTTTTTTATTTATTATTTTTGTAATAATGTTACAATTTGCATAAATTCTGGGTAGACATAAATATTACAAGCTTTCTTCATATTTGGCTTTAACAATTAGTTATAACAACTAAAATTCAACAATTTATAACTGGTGTTCACAATCTTTTAGCGTTGACATGTTCATGTTCGCATCCATTCAGTTCATACATTTGTCAAGTGTGACCTTGCTGTGGTATTCCATGAGAGCAATAGTTAGCATTTCAAGTCCCAATAGTAAATCATATTCAAAACATATAATTGGTTACATACCTCAAATAGTGGTTGGGATCAATGGAAGATGGGGTGCAGGTAATTATGGGAAGGGCTATAGGAAAGGGAGGAGGGTTTCAATGAGTGGAGTTTCTCGGAGTTGTGTGGTGTGGAGGATTGATGTAGTGGTCTGTCTTTATGTAACTGTATAGAGTCTTCCCCAATAAAACTTGACCTCTGAAAAGAATGCTAGTTCATTAAGTTTAAGGTATCCATATTCCTCTAAGTCTAGGAGTTATGTGACTCTCTCTAACCACAGCTGTTTTGTGGGAATAGTGGGAGTTTTCCATGAACGTGCTATCAGTGATCTGGCTCCATTGAGGCCAATTTGTAGGAGAAGGGATTTCCTTTTGCATGAAGCTCTCGAGAGATCGTTTAATAAGGCTATATTTAGGGTTTGGTCAAAATATTCTCCAAGAATCGATTGGAAGTGGGTTTTGACTGTGTCCCAAAGGGGTCGAAGTTTACCACACTGCCACCACATGTGTAATAAGCTGCTGCGTTCTCTACACCCCCTCCAGCAATTTTGGGATGATCCAGGATAAATTGTGTTTAGTCTGGATGGGGTAAGATACCAACTGAGCATAGTTTTGTAATTAATTTCCAGCATTTGCGGGGACAATGAGGATTTCTTGGTCATGCAGAAAATACGATCCCACTCTTTTTAGTCCCAATGTAGGCCTAAATCGTTATTCCACTTAAGTGTATATGGTGGCAATTGTGATTTGTGGTGTTCTACCAGTAATTTACTTGACAAGGAGAGAGGATTTTGAATCAGTATTCCCTTATCACATAAGCTTTCGAAAGGAGTGAGTGTTCTCAAGAGGTCATGTTTATGTGTAGAAGTATAAATGAAATTATGTATTTGGGCACTTTAACCAATTAGTAAACCTTCCCTCTGTTATATTATCCATTTTTTGTCTTTCCAGGCGTCTCCCATTCTCTATGAACCTAGCTATAGGGGTTGTTTATCCCCACTCAGTAATGTTTCGGAACCCTTTGTCTAGGCCTCATATAATTTCCATATTTAAAGCTATAGGGAATAATGGAGAGCTCCTCGTGGTTATGTGAGGTTTGGAGGATATTATTGAGTCCCAGTTTTTAAATAAATGTTTATGTATGATATGCCCCTGTAATCTTTTCAAAAATCAACTGGGTATATGTATTGGTAGGGCTTGAAAGATGTATAGTATTCTAGGTAAGGTTGTCATTTTGATGGATTGAATTCTACCCCACCAGGAGAGGGGTTTATTTGACCAAGTTGTCAGATCTCTCTGTGTGTTAAGTAATAGATTGGTATAATTTTTCTCAAACAGTGTAGAGGAAACGGGAGAGATGTGAATCCCCAGATATTTGATGGAGTCTGTTTGTAAGCGTAATGGGCAAATGTCGGAAAGGAGATGAAAGTCATCCTGTGGAAGGGATATATTTAGAATTTTAGATTTTGATTTGTTCACAGAGAAGTTAGAGTATTGGCCGAATGTGTCTAGCTCACGTATTATTGCTGGTATAGAAGTCTGGGGCGAGGAGACCGAGAAGAGGATATTGTCCGCGTACATAGCTATTTTAAGTCATGGGGTCCTATGGGGATGCCGTTTATGTCCATATTATGGCGATTGTGTGAAGCCAATACCTCCATGGTCAAGATAAAGAGGATAGGGGATACTGGACAGCCCTGATGTGTGCCATTTTGTATGGAAAAGGGGTTTGATAGCATACCGTTAGCTTTTACTTTTGCGCTTGGATGTTAGTATAGACTAAGAATTTGAGTAATTAATTTTGGACCAAAACCGAATGCTTTTAATGTTGCTTCAAGGAATTGCCAATTAGTTCTGTTGAACGCTTTCTCAGCATCTATTGATTTAATATCATTAAATTTGGCATAAGCTGATAGTGTTAGGGCTCAAATCGTGTTATCCCTGGCTTCACGCCATGGGACAAAGCCCACCTGATCTGTATGTATAATGTCGTTCATGACTGTGTTGATACGTTTTGATAGTATTTTGCCAAAGATTTTTAAGTCTATATTCAACAATGAGATAGGTCTATAGCTACTGGGGTCTTCCGGTGATTTGTCCGGCTTGAAAAGCACAGTGACATGTGCCATTAACATGTCTTTTGAAAAGGTAGAAGCATCATCTATAGGTTGATAAAGTTTGAGGAGGTGGGGGGCCAGTAAGTCTTTATATACTTTATAGTAAGAGTTAGTTAACCCGTCTGGGCCTGGGCTCTTCCCTGATGGTAAATTCGATATGGTCATTTTTATTTCGGTTAGTGATATCGGTTTTTCTAATTTGTCATCTTGGGTCAGCGATATTTTGCTCATATTTGCCTTTTGTATGTATTGACTCATCTTTATTGTGTGGTTAGGGGATGTGTGTGATTTTAGGTTATATAGCTGTCTATAGAAGTCACTAAACTGATCGACAATCTCTTTATTGTCATGTAGATAGGTATTGTCAGGTTTTTTAATTTTGTGTATATGAGTAAGGGATGATTTGGCTTTGAGAGCTCTTGCTAGAAAGGGGCCTAATCTGTTTCCTTTATAGAAGAAGGTATTTCTTAGCATTATGGCTTTTCTCTGGGCTTCCTTTAGAAGAATAGAGTTGAGTTCTCTTCTCGTATCTATAATGGTGGACAGGAGTCTGGTGTCTTTAGGGGTATTTTTTTGTTTTAATTCTAGTAGGTGGAGGCCCTAGGTCAAAGTGCTTACCATAGAATTATACGTTTTTTTGAGGTAGGCTTTTTGCTTTATGCATTTACCTTGAAGAACCGCTTTATGCACTTCCCAAACCATAAGAGGAGATATATCATGGTTGTCGTTAAACTGAAAATATTCTTGGATTGATGAAGTAAAGATTTGTGTGGTGGGTGGGTGGGTGATGTAACAAAAAATCATCTAGTCTCCAAATAAATGGTTTCATAGGGGAGTCAGGCCATTCCAGCTCCATGGTAACCATGGAGTGGTCCGACCACGCCGTAGGCCTAATGTCAGTATCAGTAAGAAGTGAAAAGCTGGTTTGGTCTATGCATTTATAATCAATTCTAGAGTACATGGCCCAGGGATATGCAAATAATGAATAATTGTGCTGGGTAGGGTGCTGCACTCTCCATGCATCTACCAGGCCATGTTAACATTACGGTCCCCCCCCCCAAGGATTAGTGTGCCTTTCCATTTTTCTAGAACTAGAGAGAGTCATTTTTTAAAGAAGGAAGATCTATTGATTGAATTAGGGGCATAAACATTCACTAAGGTTATTGGTCTAGACTCTAGTATACCTACGATCATGAGAATTCTGCCTTCAGCATCTGAGTTGGTGGAGAGCAGCTGAAATGGAACATTGTGGTGAATGAGGATTCCCACCCCATTCTTTTTAGTGGAGTTGGAGTGAACTCCTTAGAGGAAAATTTAGGTTCAGCAGATTTTAGAAAATGGGTTTCTTGTAAAAAAAAATTACAGAATCTTTATGTTTTGCAAACCATTTTAAAGCAATGGATCTCTTAAATGGAGAGTTGAGACCTTTAGAGTTTGGGGAAATTATATGTGTCATTGTGTGGTTATGAGAGTATTGTGTGTTTGAACGTGTGTTAAGTCTGACCCTGATGTTGACCAGAAGTCACAGGATGGAGCCTCCCTGCTCCCAGAGCCCAAAAAAGGAAATGCAAGGTTAGTATTTCTGGGGTAGCATGGTATTAACAGGACATCAGAGTAAAACAGATTGCTTGGATAAACTGAGAAAACAAACAAACATGTGAACAAATAATAAACAATACAATAAAAAACAATACCCCTACAGGGAGAGAAGGACTCTACAGGGAGTGCAGAATTATTAGGCAAATTAGTATTTTGACCACATCATCCTCTTTATGCATGTTGTCTTACTCCAAGCTGTATAGGCTCGAAAGCCTACTACCAATTAAGCATATTAGGTGATGTGCATCTCTGTAATGAGAAGGGGTGTGGTCTAATGACATCAACACCCTATATCAGGTGTGCATAATTATTAGGCAACTTCCTTTCCTTTGGCAAAATGGGTCAAAAGAAGGACTTGACAGGCTCAGAAAAGTCAAAAATAGTGAGATATCTTGCAGAGGGATGCAGCACTCTTAAAATTGCAAAGCTTCTGAAGCGTGATCATCGAACAATCAAGCGTTTCATTCAAAATAGTCAACAGGGTCGCAAGAAGCGTGTGGAAAAACCAAGGCGCAAAATAACTGCCCATGAACTGAGAAAAGTCAAGCGTGCAGCTGCCAAGATGCCACTTGCCACCAGTTTGGCCATATTTCAGAGCTGCAACATCACTGGAGTGCCCAAAAGCACAAGGTGTGCAATACTCAGAGACATGGCCAAGGTAAGAAAGGCTGAAAGACGACCACCACTGAACAAGACACACAAGCTGAAACGTCAAGACTGGGCCAAGAAATATCTCAAGACTGATTTTTCTAAGGTTTTATGGACTGATGAAATGAGAGTGAGTCTTGATGGGCCAGATGGATGGGCCCGTGGCTGGATTGGTAAAGGGCAGAGAGCTCCAGTCCGACTCAGACGCCAGCAAGGTGGAGGTGGAGTACTGGTTTGGGCTGGTATCATCAAAGATGAGCTTGTGGGGCCTTTTCGGGTTGAGGATGGAGTCAAGCTCAACTCGCAGTCCTACTGCCAGTTTCTGGAAGACACCTTCTTCAAGCAGTGGTACAGGAAGAAGTCTGCATCCTTCAAGAAAAACATGATTTTCATGCAGGACAATGCTCCATCACACGCGTCCAAGTACTCCACAGCGTGGCTGGCAAGAAAGGGTATAAAAGAAGAAAATCTAATGACATGGCCTCCTTGTTCACCTGATCTGAACCCCATTGAGAACCTGTGGTCCATCATCAAATGTGAGATTTACAAGGAGGGAAAACAGTACACCTCTCTGAACAGTGTCTGGGAGGCTGTGGTTGCTGCTGCATGCAATGTTGATGGTGAACAGATCAAAACACTGACAGAATCCATGGATGGCAGGCTTTTGAGTGTCCTTGCAAAGAAAGGTGGCTATATTGGTCACTGATTTGTTTTTGTTTTGTTTTTGAATGTCAGAAATGTATATTTGTGAATGTTGAGATGTTATATTGGTTTCACTGGTAAAAATAAATAATTGAAATGGGTATATATTTGTTTTTTGTTAAGTTGCCTAATAATTATGCACAGTAATAGTCACATGCACACACAGATATCCCCCTAAAATAGCTATAACTAAAAACTACTTCCAAAACTATTCAGCTTTGATATTAATGAGTTTTTTGGGTTCATTGAGAACATGGTTGTTGTTCAATAATAAAATTAATCCTCAAAAATACAACTTGCCTAATAATTCTGCATTCCCTGTAAACTGAAACCTATCACACTTATAAAATATGAGAGTGGGTGTGTGTGTAGCGACTTAAACTACTTTAACTCCTTGGACTATGTAACAGAGGATCCGGAGAGGAGAAATTATATGGCATTACCTCGAAGTATAGGGAGGGAGTAGTAAATGGGGTTCTATGTAAAGTTATTGTTTTGTATTTTAGGGTCTAGTGGGTACCAAATTGGGGGCTGAAAATATAAGCTGGATTGAGATAGAGTAGTGCCAACAGGAGTAGTAGTGACTTCAAGGTGGGTTCCTGGCTTGTGAATCCATGGTTCTCAGCACTGAGGCGGATGTTCTTCTTTTCCTAGATACTGTTGTCCATTGTTGACGTTGGATTTTGGAATGGCTGATGTTTTGTGGCAGAGATTCTGAGGTTTCTTCCTCCATCTGTGGTGGAGTCGGTCTCGGAATATTCAATTGAGAGCAGAATCTTTCAAAATCTTCTATATCTCTATAAATTGCCTCTTTATTGTCCTTTAAGACTTTTAGCGAGAAGGGAAATCCCCACCTGTATGGAACATTTAACTTTCTCAGGTGTGATGTGAGGAATCCCACTTCTCTACGCTTTGCTAAGGTGATTGGGCTAAGGTCAGCAAAAATTTGTAGAGAAGATCCTTCCATCTCTGTTGGTGACTTTTTCCTCGCAGCTGTTAAAATTGTTCTTTTTCCATGAAATAGTGGCATTTCAATATTATGTCTCTAGGTGGTGCCGAATCTGGAGGTTTAGGCTTCAGGGCTCTATGAACCCTGTCCAACATTATTGTCTAAGTGATAGCCAAACAGGTTTTGAACGTATTGGGGGAGCTTAACAGAAGTAATGGTTTCGGGGATACCACGTATCGTTAGGTCCTGGCGACGGACTCTATTGTCCAAGTCCTCAACTTGGGCCTGTAACTGCATAATTTTGGTGTTGTATTTGCATAGCTGTTAGATTTGTGGATTCAGAGATCTCTTCAGCATGTTCTTCCATTTGTAATACCCGGCTGCCCAGGTCTGTAATGTCTTTTTTGACGTCTGTTAACCCCTCTTTAATTAGCAAGCTCACTTGTGACATGAAGGAAGTGAAATCGTCTTTTTAGGGTAGCGATTTCAGATCTGCCCTAGTTAATGGATGATCCTCTCCCTGGTGTGTAGAATCTGTTCCTTCACAATCCTCATCCACTTCAGAGTGTGGGGAGGCTGTAGAGGTCAAAACTACGGCTTTAAAGTATGTGCTCATTTGTGAGCTAGAAGGAAGTGGCTATGGGTTTTGCGATTTTGTCTGATTTTGTCTACCTTCTGGTCGCCATTCTCAGCTTGATATAAATTGTTTAGTTCCCTCTTCATTGCTTTGGATCAATCTGTAGGTTGGGGATTTTTGTTTTCAAGCTGCAACTTAGTGAATTTTAAACAGCGTTTATTGAGCTATTATGTCTCTGTAATAAAGATGGTGCCATTTTTAAATGTAGTGCTTTTAGGCCATACTTCTGCCTACCCCCAATGTCTGCACAGGGTGAGTTCAGTGTCAATTTTCCCTTTTCATAAGGATTGTGGTATTTGTAATGGTACTTACTGTTTCCTAATTTGTGCCTGCTAATGTCCTTATGGCCGAGTTAACTGTGGTCACGGGTCCATCGTGCACAGTGTGATCGGGCCCCTGGTGTGGGGTAATTGCTGTGATACGATTAGGCCGCAAGTATTATGGCGCAGTTATTGGATCTGTTATTACAGCTGAATTAACACCTCTCCATGAGGTTGCAGGGACGAGATAGTCACATTGGTAGCATGCAGGGGTATTTAGCTACCCGATTAGTGGCATTTAGACAGATTTTGCCTCCCTCTGTATTTGTGATGTGGCATCCAGGAATTTAGGTACACGGAGCTTCACACAGTTGCGGCCATGTTGGATGTCGGCCGACTTCGGCCCCCCCTTGCAATATTTTTTTTTTAATTATTTTTAGATGGTGTTATTATGAGTGTAAGTGTACTTTGTAATGCATTTTTGATGTTTTTTGTGAGACTTTTACATTTCACGAAACAGCCACAGCTCTGAAGTCGCTGTAATCATTCTAGCGTAAATCGCAAATGTGATAAAGCGATCGTGTTTACTTTCAACTCGTAATAACAGCAGTAAGCCCGACGAGCGCAAACCCCTGCGATAAACCCCTTATCGATCGGGTGTAAATGTTTGCGCTCCACTGGTAATCTAGCCCTTAGTAAGTGTTCACTGATAACTGGACCTATAACCTTGTGTACTTTATGTTAGTGATCCAATCATTCCAAACATCATGAATATACGATCAGACATTCTGGGACATGGTCAGGCAAATCTATCTTTTTAACCATTTGACTGTCAATACATTTCTCTATTTATTTTTTTTAAGAGGGCTAGATGAGCAACTTAGCATAGGAGGTGACTTTTTATCTATTAACAGATCTTTCCCTGGTGATCCTAAGCTAATATAATATTTAGATTTTTCTGTCTGTGGTTGAGATGGTAGGACAGACAATCTACCTCTTCTAATACATATTTCTTTTTGCTCTAGCCACAATCTAGCTAGGGAGACATACTTTCCCTGACTTTGTCTGTGAGCTTGGATACTGCATATGTGGTGTGTTTGTTATTAAGCTGAGCTTTTTATATTTAGGATAATATCCTGTATTAGTAACTATGTTATGTCTCTTTAGTGAAGAGGCTAGTGACAAGAAAACTATTACTTCTCTCTTCTTTCTATAATGGTCACTAATATGTTGTTAAATTCCTAGAGCAAGGTATAAGTTTGGTAAAATCTTACTGTTCATAAGATCCCCAAATCATTTACACCAGATTACTTAGTTCTTTCATCACGTATTAACTCATTTTCATATACCGGTATATTTCACAACATCAGAAAGGTATTTATAAAGCCTATCCTGAGCTCAGGAGACTCTTTTTCTTGTATAATAAGGCCTCTGCTTTAATTTACTATTAGATCACGTGAAGTAAACATTGTCATTGTTCTGATCTTTGTGACTAAGTGTGTTTCTAGTTACTGCTATATAATGTACATTTCACATTCATGCTAAATGATATGATGACCCAAAAGAGGTCCTTGCATTTTCACCTTCTTACAACTGTTTATCTACAGTTTTAGGGGTCTAAAGTGGCCCAGTGTGCAATATATGGAAGGTTTAATTGTGAAAAAGCAATGAGCAATTAGCTGGCATATACACCAGGGTGTAATTTAAGCATATACAGTTTTTGAAAATGGCTGACACAGACAGGGAGGGTTTGGGATCTGACTTTACTAACCCTATACAGGACTCTGATACTAACGCCAATGTGGAGGAGACTATTGACATGTTTGACATGCACAACAGGGAGGATTTTTTTAATAAAAATTTTTCCAAAGCTGAAAGTGATATTGAGGATTCTAGTCTAAAAGCAACTTTTAAAGCCTTACAAAACATCCTAATCTCTGATTTACGCCTGATGTGGGATATAGTGGCATTTAATAAATATGTGGAAGCGGAGAGAATCCCAAGGGGACTCAGAATTAAAAAATATCCATCCTTTGAGTTTGAAGATCCTCTTGATATGGAGGAATGGAATTCAGCTCTCACAGAGTGCTCATTTAAACTCATCAGGGTTTTGATCAGAGTTAAAGAAAAGAAGAGAATGAAGCTTAAAATCAAAGTGGAAAACATAAGAGGACCTTAAACCATTAGAAGTTAGCTCTAAATATTTAGAGCATAAGAAGAAGATGGATGAGACCCTTAAGAGATGTGATCAGGAGCAAGCTTCTAGAAAGGGAACAAAATTTGTACGTGATAAGGATGATTATGACCAGGACAAAGTATACAATTGGGCAGAGGTGCGCCAACAGCAACGTGAACAAAAAAACAAGTCTTGGAAAAATAAACAACAGTTGAAAAATGCGCACAAGGAAAAAGAAAAAGATAAAGATTCAATCAAGCAAACACCTAAATCCATTCTTAAAAATAAAAATAAGAATGCCAGGAAAGTGGCATTCAGTGCTTCAGAGGGAGAGTCCACGGATTCAGAAGCTAACATCTCAGCAGTATCCTCTATTTCTTCTTTCTGCTCCTCTACTGCTTCGTCTTCTTCTCCTGCTTCTTCTCCTCCTTCTTCTCCTACTCCTCTATCCTCATGTGCTTTTTTACAGGTGCAGTTGGGGGAAGAACTGGAAGAACAACCGATGACACGTTTGAAAACAAAGAAAAGCTCAGAAAAAGGATATGGCGCAAAGGCAGAAAAAAGAAAGAGCAGGATGAAGAGGGGGCAGAAGCAATAACCCCAATATCACCATACACGTCTTTGGAAGAAGGACTTAATGTCATTAACATTTCCAAATATGAGTTAAAAGATAGTGAAATTTCTGTGTTGTCTAAAGGTTTGGGTTTTGCCCCAACAAATAGGCTTTCATGCTTTAATACACTTTTGGATGTGAACAAATTCATACGTAAATTGTCTTTGAAAAGGTTCTTTGCTTTGACTAATACCAATAGTAAACAGGAAAATACAGAGTCGGCTATACCCAATACAGACGAAGTCTCTCCTCATTTACCGTTCATTGATGCATGCTCTGTAGCAACACTCAATGAATTGTATAATATGGGGGGCACTGACCAGGAGAGCCCCAAAGAAAAACTAGAGAGACCAAATAAATATAGGTCCAAGTTTTATCCTATTAATTTCAGGGGCCCTATGGTCAATGCCTACCACAGATTAGTTCAAGAGGATATACTAAAACTGAAAGCTGATGTCTGTACTGGCAGCGTTCAGCTATCAATACTCTGAAAAATAATGATGACATCGTCATTAGAAATTCAGACAAGGGTGGCAGCATCGTTGTCATGGACAAGTCCTATTATTTGGAAGAGGCACTGAGACAACTCTCAGATAATAGTGTATATAGGTTATTGCCACACAACCCAGTACACACCTTTAAGAAAGAAATGGGTAAGCTTGTTGCTGATGGTATAATTTTGGGTATATTTAAAGAAGAGGATGTAGATTTATTAATCCCGGAACATCCTATCACTCCCTTGTTTCATCATGTGCCCAAAATACACAAAAATAAGGAACACCCGCCAGGCAGGCCCATTGTTGCGGGCATAGGCTCCTTACTGGAACCTTTAGGAGAATGGATAGATACCATACTACAACCCATTGCACGAAGACAACTTAGTTATTTAAGAGATACATCACATTTATTAACTACATTGGATACCATCCAATGGCAGGCCAATTACAGTTGGATTACTGCTGATATAGTCTCTTTATATACTAGTATACCACAACATTCAGGCATAAGTGCAGTGGATTATTTTTTGAAGAGAGAAACAAATTTGAGTGACCAGGAAACGAACTACATATGTGAAATTTTTCAATTTTTGCTTTCGCATAATTATTTTATGTTCAACAAAGAGTACTACTTACAAATAAGGGGGACCGCCATGGGGGCAAAATTTGCCCCGGCTTTTGCCAATATTTATGTTTCATGGTGGGAATTAACATATATTTTTTCAAGTAATAACCCTTGGATGGACGAAGTAGTGCTTTTTGTTCGTTACATAGATGACTTGCTTCTAATAGCTAAAAACGAGAAGAAAGCTGTTATTTTGGATGATTTATTGTTTTATCTAAGTGATAATTTGATGGGTCTGCAATTTACAGGCGAACTAAGCAGGCAGCAGATCAATTACTTAGATTTAACATTGAAAATCATAGATAATCAAATTGTCACTCAAATATACAGAAAACCAGTAGCAGGAAACACCATTTTGCATGCGGCATCCCAGCATCCAGAACATGTCAAAAAAGCCATACCAAGAGGGCAGTTTATCAGGCTACGTAGGAATACGAAGAGTGACTTAATCTATGAAATGCAGTCTTTAGAACTGAAAGAGAGGTTAATTAAGAGAGGCTATAATCCAAAAAAGCTTGAACAATCTAGACTTGCAGTAAAAAATGATAAGAGCAAACCCATTAACAATAAAGATAAGCCTGAACTAGGCACTAATGATACTATAGTCTTTACTACTGAGTACTCTATGCATTACAATGCAGTGGTCAAAATCTTAAAGAAACATTCCCATTTATTATTGGGAGATGACATCCTCAAACCTTTTGTTAAAAACTTTAGGTATGTCCCAAAAAAACCTAAGACATTAGGGAAGGTACTTGCTCCTAGTTTGGTCTCGGATACTAAAGGTACTCCTTCAGGGGATTGGCTATCTAAAAAGGGCGTTTTCAAATGTGGAAGTAGAGATTGTAATACCTGCCCTAACCTTATTAAAGGCACCCAATTCTCCTCAAGTGTGGATCATAAACAATATGTCATAGATTTCTATGCTAACTGTAAAACCAAATTTGCTATCTACCTTCTGACTTGCAATATTTGTAAATGTCAATACGTGGGAAAAACCTCACGTGAAGTCAGAACAAGGTTTGGAGAACATATGAGAGACGTCAAAAATTACTGTAAGGATTCAACAGTGGCAGGTCATTTTAATGGTTTACATTTTACACATTTGGCAGATATGTCTGTTCAGATTATAGACATTGCCAGAATTCCAATCAGAGGAGGCAACAGGCAACAGATATTAGATAAAAAGGAAATATTCTGGATAATTAAATTAAAAACACGCTAACCCCTTGGAATGAATAAAGAATGTGACGTTAATTACCTTATAGACAACTGAATGGTAGTGGGTCAGATATATAGTTCATTATCAACTTTACTCTCATAAAAGAATTTGGTATGCAAGTAGCATTTTGATATTCCCTCTAACATTTTATTGTAGTCAGGTTTAGTGACACATTTTTCTCATATTTCTATAGTATATCTTACTCAATTTGGAATCCCCTCTGTACACTTATATTTATAAGACAGAGCATATATACTTACAGATATGGATTTTATCTTGATATCTTTGTATATATAGTTCTATTAATTTAGGCAGTCTCAGCTCTTATCCTGTTTGATGTTGGTATAATAGAGCCTGTATATATATTTTTGTATATTGATCCCAATGCACGTTTGTCAATGTTTTTAATAATCCATTGTTTTTTAAAACTTTTCTGCACATAAAGGGTTAATGTTCTTCCCTTTAAATAGGTATCACCTACCTAGTGCTCTAGCCTATGAATAAGCGCCACTAGGGGGCGTGAAACGCGTCAGGCCTTGCTTGTCATACTTTTTTTTTCCCCCTGCTCTTGTGTCTAGCCTCTTTTGTATATTTTATATATATTTTTCATTAAAGTTTTTTTGTATTTTAACTTTAATGTGCGCCCGTTTGGTTTTTGTAGTGCCTGCCACCCTCTCTCCTATTTTGGCAAAAAAAAAAAGAGGTTTCATTCACATTTTTCTCACTTTGTATATAGTACCATTGGCTTACTCTTATTAATATTGCAGTACTTTGTCTTTGTGATATTGTTTTGTTTACTTATATGACATGACAAATGTTATCTGTATCTTTTCTCTAAAAACCTCAATAAAAGATTAATAAATAAAAAATATGGACCATTACAGGACTACCTACTCTTGTTCAGTCTAATTGAGTGAGGGGTAGATCACAAGCGGAGCGCCAAATTATCGCAGTCAAGCAAACGGAAAAATGTGCCCGTTTTATCAGGCACACGATAATTAATCAGCCATTACAAGTGGCTGGTTATTGCTACCGCGAGCTTGTGTAGCAATTAGCGCTTATAAAATTAACCAGAGATCAGATCTCCGGTTAATTTTATAAATGTGCCCCAAATGCCCCAAAATACTGCATTGTGTATTTTATTAAAAAATAATGATAGCAGCATCTTTATTTTTTAATAAAATAACTGCACTAAGCAGTATTTTGGAGCTAAAGTTAGCTTTAGTGGGGTGTTAGAAAAAAAAAATAGCACTGAAAAGTGCTTTTACATTGTGGTCTATGGGAACTTTGTGTTGCCAGTAAATATATATGTATACATGCTAATATACATATATATTTATGTGTTAATATGTGTATATACTTATATATATGTATATTAGCATATACTGTATATACAGTATATATATATATATTTAAATTTGCTGCCATTGCTGCGCTACTTACCCGTTCGCTGCACTTAGGTTTTGATGCTGTCTCAGATGGCATCAGAATGAGGCTTCCATTGGCACGCTGTCGTGAGCGCAATTCTTCCTAGCAATGCAAATGAGAGCTCAAATTCGCATTGCGCTTAACTTGTAATATCAGCACACATTAGTGTGCGCTAGTTTTACACAGTGGAGTACAAATACAGGTAGCCCTCAGTTTACGCCGGGGTTAGGTTCCAGAAGGAATGGTTGTAAATCGAAAACGATGTAAATTGAAACTCAGTTTATAATGTAAGTCAATGGGAAGTAAGGGAGATAGGTTCCAGGCCCCTCTCAAAATACATTATTTTTAAAGCTTTGAAATGAAGACTTTAAATGCTAGACAGCATTATAAACCTAATAAAATAATCACACAACACAAAATATATAATTAAACTAAGTTAAATGAAACAAAACATTTGCTAAACAGCATTATAAACCTAATAAAATAATCACACAACACAGACTTCATTTGCATTTTTCTGCAAACAGTTCTTTCTGTGCATTCCAATCTGGACTGAGTTATAGACAGGAAGATCTGCTCGATAGCTCAGGTCTGGTTTAACTGATTAATTTCAGCTTGCTTGGCTTTGCTGCAACACAAGCGGCAGCTCCACCTACTGGCTATTTTAATAAATGCACTGCTTCTCAATGCTTTTTAATAGCAGTCACATAACTGGGAAAAAAGGTTGTTATTCTGAAACTGTGTAAATTGAACCGTTGTAAAACGAGGGCCACCTGTATCACTTTTATGAAAGCAATATATAGCGCTCTACCTGTAATTTGGCCCTATATATGTTGCGTCCCAGTCAGGGATAGGCACGGACCAAGGCTGTGGCGGACATTTTCCAAAGTACAGACCTTAGTGAAGGACACCAAGGTACATTTCAAATTAAAAACATCATTATATAGTGCTGGGTGTTATTATACAGATGCAGATACCACTGATCCTATATCCAGCCCTCCTCCAACTATACCCATGTGCCAGTGTCACTACTGTGTATTTGTATAGTGCTGGGTGTTATTATTATTATTATCGGTTATTTGTAGAGCGCCAACAGATTCTGCAGCGCTATAAACAAAGGGGAGTACAACAAAACAATTAAAGGGATCAGATTGGTAGAGGGCCCTGCAGAGAGTTGCACTGTTGTAATCAACTCTTAAGAAGGTGATCTACAAACAGCTGGACTCTTAGGCTTACATGCTAAGGGGGTTCAGGGGATAGCAATGGAGGAGTGGAACTGGTATAAAGTAAGGTTAGCATAGGTTGTATGCATCCTTGAACAGTAGAGTCTTTAGGGAGCACTTGAAGCTTTCAAAACTAGGGGAGAGTATTGTGGGGCGAGGCAGAGAGTTCCACAAGATGGGAGCCAGTCTGGAGAAGTCCTGTAAACGGGAGTGCGATGAGGTAACCAGAGAGGAGGTCATGAGCAGAGCGAAGGGGACGGGAGGGAGAGTATCTGGAGACAAGGTCTGAGATATAGGGGGGAGCAGTGCAGTTGAGGGCTTTGTATGTCAGAGTGAGAATTTTGTGTTTGATCCTAGAGGCAAGAGGAAGCCAGTGAAGGGAATGGCAGAGAGGAGCAGCAGATGAAGAGTGACGTGTAAGGAAGATGAGTCTGGCAGAGGCATTCATTATGGATTGTAAGGGAGCTAGGCGGCAGGTGGGGAGACCAGAGAGGACAGAGTTGCAGTAATCAAGGCGGGAAAGAATGAGAGAGTGTATTAAAATCTTAGTTGTATCTTGTGTAAGGAAGTGTCTAATTTTGGAGATGTTTTTAAGGTGAAAGCGGCAGGCTTTAGCCAAGGACTGAATGTGAGGAGTGAAGGAAAGATCTGAGTCAAATGTGACCCCGAGACATCGGGCATGCGGGGTAGGGGTAATGATGGAGTTGTCGACAGTTATAGAGATATTGGGGGTGGAGATTTTGGAAGAAGGGGGGAAAATGAGGAGCTCAGTTTTGGAGAGATTTAGCTTGAGGTAGTGGGAGGACATCCAGGAAGAGATGTGAGAAAGACAGTTAGTGACACGGGTTAGCAAGGAAGGAGATAGGTCTGGTGCAGAGAAGTAGATTTGGGTATTCGGCATACAAATGATATTGGAAACCGTGGGACTTAATTAGGGAGCCTAGTGATGACGTATAGATTGAGAAGAGAAGGGGACCGAGGACAGAGCCTTGCGGTACTCCGACAGAAAGTGGTGACGGGGCAGAGGAGGCCCCAGAGAAGGCTACACTGAAGGTACGGTTTGATAGGTAGGAAGAGAGCCACGAAAGGGCTGTGTTACAGATGCCGAAGGATTGGAGGGTTTGGAGCAAAAGAGGGTGGTCGACAGTGTCAATGACTGCGGACAATGGCTGCGGGTGTTATTATACAGATGCAGATACACATCCAGTATTTCACTCAGGCTTTATTTATTCAATATCACCCAATATAGCTAGCAGTCTCTTGACAAGCCACTAACTTTATTCACACTACATATTTTGCCTTTACTATTATTCAATAAGAAAGAAAAGATATACTAAGGTTGTGAATCACAACCTTAGTATATCTTTTTCTTTTTAATTAAATAATAGGAAAGGGAAAATATAAACCTCATGTGTCTGTTAAAGTGCTTTACCTTTGCATATAAAGCTCCAAGGACACAGTGCTAGCTTGCTTCTTGAATCTTCCCTCTCAGTCTCACTCTGAGTTACTTTTCCGCAACTGAGCGGCATCAAGGAGGAGTCAGGACCTGCATTTATCTGCCCTATTCCTCCCTCCCCAATTCAAAATGCCCGGCAGACACTGCAAGACCCAGTCACGGACACCAGTGTCCGTGTACGGACACCTTGCCTATACCTAGTCCCAGTGCAGGTTTTTTTTTATAAAAAAAGAGTCATAGCGCAAATACAATTAAATAATATAGTTCTAGATATTCAGAAAAACAGGTAGATTTTGCATATGATCACATCCAGACCAATTATGGTGCAACTGATGATGCTCCTCCAATCATGGGTCACAGTCAAACAATCCGATGAATAAAATCTTTTTTGTGCCTAATTATAGAGCTCATAAAGCCAGATTATCCGAAAAATACTATGGTTTTTATTTCATCTTTTACTGTTATACATATTACATTAAAATTGCAGTTTTACCGAAGTTTAGCGTTGTAGATGTGCAGTGACTAATTGTGAAGTGCACTGCTAAATTATAGCAGTGTCTATTAATTATGGTCTCTGAAACAACAGAAAGTGGGAAAATGGCCTGGAAAGAAGAGCTATGCTACACTTTTGTGTATAAAAAGTAATGTGTGGACAGATCAGTAGCTGGTCATTTGTGATAGCCCCTCTCCAATACAAAAGTTGCCAGTCAGCACCTATAAATTAGCACTCAATTTAAGCACCAAAATCCTCCAGAATGCTAGAAAAATATGGGATTATGCATATACAGAGATCAGTAGTTGTCAAATTATAATCTAGTTGGCAACCGGTTGCTATGTGCCCAAGTCAAAAGGGATGTTCTTCCCGGAGTCATTCTGAAGTAATCAATGACTCCATCCTGAAGTAGGCCCACAGGCTGTAATATTTATAAAAAAAATTACAGCTCTAATCCGTTAGAACATGTCATTTTCCGACTATCGACCCTGGTCTACTGTGTATTTAAACCCTGCAAAAAGGTTAAACACACAGTAGTTGTTCCACACGGGACCTGCGGTGCACTGCTGGTCCCAAATAGAACCAGCGGCTGATCCAAGCAGTGCTAGCCGCACAACTCAGATGTGCAACTAGAGCTGCTGATTGGACCAGTGGGGGGTTCAGCTTGGGAACGGAACATCTGTAGTCTGTTTAACTCCTTTGTGGGGTAAAATACACAGTAGAGCAGGGTCGATAGTCAAAACATTACATGCTCTAATGCAGGGGTTTCCAAACTTGGCTCTCCAGAGGTTTTGGAACTCCATTTCCCATGATGCTCAGCTAGATAAAATGCTGGCTGAGCATCATGGGAAATGTAGTTCCAAAACCTCTGAAGGATCAATGGATTGTCAGGTACTACTACTTTTCAAGGGCCAGACATAGCCTAATATTGACTAAAAAAAAAAACTGATATCCCTGGTATCCCTATGTATGTTTGATGTAGGATTTTTGCATGAGTATCTATGTACAGATTATAAAATGAACAACATATGTAAGCTGGTTTAGCATAATTGTATTATGTATACAAATAGCAAGACTGACCACTAGATGTCAGCAAATACACTCCTGCTAATTTCAGTCTTATCTGAGTTGTTGCATTTACATGTAAAGATACCTAATTTATCTAACTTTTTTAAGAGTCCAGTGAGGGACTGACATTATTTGAAATCAGTCACACTATTTGCTGATATCTCTGTATACAAAAACTTATCTCCCTGAGCAAACAGGCTATGCTGTAAAATATATAAACATGATATTTCCTAATATATTAATCTGTAATTTAAAGTGAAGGTCCATTTTGATGAATTAGTGCCCAATTTTTAATAAACCTATTAAAAACAAGGGCACTTTAATTAATCAAAATTGACATTTCACTGTTTTCTTCAAAAACTTACCTTTAAATCCTGGCAACCGCTCCAGCACTTCCTCTGCCCGTCGCAAGCCACCTTCACAGATCCAAAATGACGAATCCGTCTTCCTCCAATCACAGCGTTGCATCAGGTCAAGATTCCCCCGGTTGGGGGGGGGGGGTAAGCTGTGATTGGAGGAAGCCTTGAAAAAAACAGGGAAATTTCAATTTTGATGAATTAAAGTTCCCTTGTTTTTAATAGGTTTAATAAAAGCTGGGCACTAATTCATCAAAATGGACCTTCACTTTAAGAAAGACATTTTAGAGTAAAAGTACAATTTGCATATACAGTATGTTCATATAACTATTTGGTACTTCACTGAATCTAAATACAATTGTGCAGATGGCTAGCATGTAGATAATATCTTTATGTCATCTTAATTCTTTAAAAGTAACATTCTAGTGCACAAATAAAATGATCCGTTTCATTAGAGCAGTTAATTTTTTAAATCAGATTTCTTTCTTTTACTATGTGTTTTAGCCCCATCACTGTCCCTCACCGGACAAGCTCTGACCTGTAGAAAGGAACACAATTTCAACAAAGGGTTCCATTAGAAAGAAGACAATTTGATCATATTAATAAATTGTAAAGTACATTGGAAATATTGTACATTTATATTTAATTTAAAAATGTGACCTCAGTTACAAACATATTGTATTATTCATCATTTAAAAAAAGTTTGCTTATCCCAAATATGTATGTAGACTGTGTAACAGTGCTGCAATCAAATCTCCTTAATTTTTAATCTGCCATTATTATTATTTATTTAAAGGGACAGTCAATGCCAAAAAATTATTGTTGAAAAAGATAGATAATCCCTTTATTACCCATTCCCCAGATTTGCACAGAAAACATGGTTATATGAATATACTTTTTATCTTTGTGATTACCTTGTATCTAAGCATCTTCTGACAGCCCCCTGATCACATGACTTTAAGTCTTGATTGTCAATCCTCTTGATTGATACTCATCCACATTTTACCAATTCCTCCACAGTTTAATTTATTTTTATTTTTATGAATAAAGTTTCTCATTTTTTGTATTTATTGAGGGGGGGGGGTCAGTGTGGCTCCTCATTTGAGTATGCGTATACCATACTAAGGGTGTATTTAACCAATGACATAAATAGTGAATATTATTGCAGAACAGCTGATATATCTTCCTATAAGGTTACTGCTGTATTCCCTGGAGTCAGTCCAAGTGCCAATACTTTTTACCGTTTATTTAGGGCTCTGAAGGGGCTGAGCAGGAGGAGGGATATTTACTACAGCTGTTCTAGACTCCACCTCTCTTAGGAAACGGATACTTTGACCCGAACTGTATAACTTTATGAGACAGAAAAGAGAAACGAGAATAAACAAACACGGGGAGAGAAAGAAGAATAAACAAACTAGAGGGGGTGTGAGAAAAGAAGGAAGGAGAGAGGAAAACCAAGGAGGGAGGGACTCAGGTCACAGTTTTCCCAGGAGAGTCATACACAGAGTGACACTGCTGCAGAGGCCATTTACATACACAATGTTTCACACAGACTAATAATGTTTTACATACAGTGATTGTCACACGCTGTGTCACTGCCTTGCACCCGGATTACTGCCACTTCTGGTGTCTCTCTTCTCTGGAGTTCATACAGCAACAACATGGTAAGTGACGGGGTGAGGGCGAGAAAGTGCACAGAGTCACAGCCCTACCCTCCTCCATGCTGACTTTTATTCCCCGGATACGTTCAGTTTCTAAATTCACTTTCTGTGGATTAAAGGGAAAAGAGGGCAGAGATCATTTGGAACTCAGAAAAGATAAATGACAGGGCTAAAATTAGAAGTAATATAAATATAGACTGGAAGTAAATGTGTTTATCCATATGTATATGAAACAGGAGCAGTGTATGCTACATTTATTTCCATCGACATTTTAAAAAGCAATTTAATGTGTGGAATATGTACTTCGTGATTGGCCAATATTATATTATGCCCCCATCCACTGAGTTTTACTTGCCATGCTGTTTATATGTAGCACATTGTTGCATGATAATATAATGAATCTGCAGTTATTAAATGACACTACTTAACCTCTCTCCATTTGTAACACTATCCACATTTAGTCTCACCTAAAGGGTCAGTCTACTTGAAAATTGTTATTGTTTATTATTACCCATTCCACAGTTTTGCAAAACCAACATGGTTATATTAAAGGGATAGTCTTGTCAAAACTAAACATTCATGTTTCAGATAAGAGCATGCAATTTTAAGCAACTTTCTAATTTACTCCTATTATCAATTTTTCTTTGTTCTATTGGTATCTTTATTTGAAAAATCAAAAATGTAAGCTTACAAGCCCTCCCATTTTTGTCTCAGCTCCTGGGTAGCGCTTGCTGATTGGTGTCCAAATGTAGCCAACAATCAGTAAGTGCTAATTCTTGCTTTTTTAAATAAAGATACTAAGAAAACAAAGAAAAATAGATAATAGTAGTAAATTAGAAAGTTGCTTAAAATTGCAGCTCTATCTGAATAATGAAAGTTTAATTTTGACTATATTATCCCTTTAATATACTTTACTGTACAGTACTGTATATAGTGAGTTAGTGACACAGTCTGTAATCTGCCGGTGAGATGGCTGGCCTGACCCTACCCGCCCCAGTACTTTATGAAGTGAACACAGTAGTCAGTGACATGGTCAAGCCCCCCCCATACTGTATATAGTAGCACTGTATAGTGACACTGTTTACGCCCCCCATGCTGTAGTAACAAGGTCTGTAAATTGCTGGTTCCACAAACATACACACACACACACACACACACATGCATAAATACACACACAGTCACATACATACATACACACACACAGCATAAATACACACACAGTCACATACATACACACACACATACATGCATAAATACACACACAATCACATACATACATACACACATACATGCATAAATACACACACAGTCACATACATACATACATACACACACATACATGCATAAATACACACACAGTCACATACATACACACACACACACACACACACATGCATAAATACACACACAGTCACATACATACATACACACATACATGCATAAATACACACACAGTCACATACATACACACACACACATACATGCATAAATATACACACATACATGCATAAATACACACACATACATGCATAAATACATACATGCATAAATATACACACATACATGCATAAATACACACACAGTCACATACATACACACACACACATACATGCATAAATACACACATACATGCATAAATACACACACAGTCACATACATACATACACACACAGTCACATACATACATACACATACACACACACACACATACATGCATAAATACACACACAGTCACATACATACACATACACACACAGTCACATACATACACACACACACACACACACACACACATATATATGCATAAATACACACACAGTCACATACATACACACACACACACACACATATATATGCATAAATACACACACAGTCACATACATACACACACACATACATGCATAAATACACACACAGTCACATACATACATACATACATACATGCATAAATACACACACAGTCACATACATACACATACACACACAGTCACATACATACACACACACACACACACACACACACACATATATATGCATAAATACACACACAGTCACATACATACACACACACACACACACATATATATGCATAAATACACACACAGTCACATACATACACACACACATACATGCATAAATACACACACAGTCACATACATACATACATACATGCATAAATACACACAGTCACATACATACACAAACACACATACATGCATAAATACACACACAGTCACATACATACATACACACACACATACATGCATAAATATACACACATACATGCATAAATACACACACAGTCACATACATACATACACATACATGCATAAATACACACACAGTCACATACATACACATACACACACAGTCACATACACACACACACACACACACACACACACATATATATGCATAAATACACACGCAGTCACATACATACACATACACACACAGTCACATACATACACACACACACACACACACATATATATGCATAAATACACACACAGTCACATACATACACACACACACACACACAGTCACATACATGCATAAATACACACACAGTCACATACACACACACACACAGACAGTCACATACATGCATAAATACACACACAGTCACATACACACAGTCACATACATACATACACACATACATGCATAAATACACACACAGTCACATACATACATACACATACACACACACACATACATGCATAAATACACACACAGTCACATACATACACATACACACACAGTCACATACATACACACACACACACACACACACACATATATATGCATAAATACACACACAGTCACATACATACACATACACACACACAGTCACATACATACACACACACACACACACACACATATATATGCATAAATACACACACAGTCACATACATACACACACACACACTCACATACATGCATAAATACACACACAGTCACATACACACACACACACACACACACACACAGACAGTCACATACATGCATAAATACACACAGTCACATACACACAGTCACATACATACATACACACATACATGCATAAATACACACACAGTCACATACATACATACACATACACACACACATACATGCATAAATACACACACAGTCACATACATACACATACACACACAGTCACATACATACACACACACACACACATATATATGCATAAATACACACACAGTCACATACATACACATACACACACACAGTCACATACATACACACACACACACACATATATATGCATAAATACACACACAGTCACATACATACACACACACACGCACACACACAGTCACATACATGCATAAATACACACACAGTCACATACATACACACACACACACACACATATGCATAAATACACACACAGTCACATACATACATACACACATACATGCATAAATACACACACAGTCACATACATACATACACACATACATGCATAAATACACACACAGTCACATACATACATACACACATACATGCATAAATACACACACAGTCACATACATACATACACACATAAACACCAATGGGTAAAGCAGAAACACTAACCCCTGTAGTCAGAGACACTAGTGAAGCATCATGTCACAATCACATGATATCAGTGCAGGCAGTGGCATGTCAACGTTTTTTTTTTTTTTTTGCTGGGCCCCCACAATCAGGGGCCCAGTTGCAGTTGCGTACTCTGCACCCCCTGTAGTTCCGCCCCTGTGCTTTTTACAAACTTGCATTTTAGCCAATTAGTGCTGGTTCCTGCATAATTTCACGGGAGTCAGCACAATGTTATCTATATGGCACACATGAACTAGCACAATATGGCTTTGAAAAGCGAATAAAATGTATTGAGATAAGAGGCGGCCTGAGGGGGCTTTAAAACCAATAAGCCTCTAAATCTCTGCCTGTTTCTAAGTATATTAATATAACAATGTTGGTTGTGCCATGCTGGGAATGGGTAGTAAAGGCTTTATCTATCTTATTATACAATGAAAAATAAAAAAAAAGATTGTCTCTTTAAAGCTGGGATTGGGCGAAGAACTGATTTCTGCTCACTGGAAGGGTTAAATTGTGTTCTGGGCATATATGTCATGTCAAAGCACAACAATTCATACGTCCTGCCAAAGCATAAGTAGCTTTTATTATTATTTTGATTAATACAATTTCTTAAAAGCCATTCTATGAGTGAGAAAAATTTAAACTCGGGTCTGTATATTAATGTAGTTTTTAAAGGGATATGAAACCCAAACATTTTTTTTTCGTGTGATCCAGACAGAGAATACAATTTTTAAAAAGTTTCCAATTTACTTTTGTTATCAAATTTGCTTCCTTCTCATGTTATTCTTTGTTGAAGTGATACCTAGGTAGGTGTCTGGAGTACTACATGGCAAGAAATAGTCATCTAGTGCTCTTGCAAATGGATAACATTCTTACAAAACTGCTGCAATATAGAGCTCCAGACACGTGCACACTCCTAAGCTTATGTCCCTGCTTTTCAGCAAAAGATTCCAAAGAAACAAAGACAATTTGATGATAGAAGTAAATTAGGAAGTTGTTTAAAATTGCATGCCCTATCTAAATTTGGAAATAACATTTTTGGTTTTCATGTCCCTTCTAATAGCCCTGGGTGACTTGATATAGCACAGGGTACTTTACTATTTTGGCTTGTGTAAGAAATATAATTATTTCCTGTTTTAGGTTTGATCACACAGGTGAAGTTGGGCAGAGATTTTAAAAATGAAAATTTTGTATTTTTATTTTACTTGAAAGGCATTATTCAGAAACAAATAAATAAATGTATAATTTAAATCAGCTTTGTCAGATAAGATGTATCACCAACATCTAGATCAGGGCTGGAATATTTTTTTTGTGTGTGTGTAAATCTAGGAGACATACAATTAGGAGCCAGAAATTTTTGGCCATCCATATAAAACTGTGAGGTTAAAATACCCCATTTCATAAAAGTAAGAAACACAATTATTGTATAGCCAATAGAAAGGCTAAGCTTGATTATTGCCGTATGACTCGCACAAACATTGGATGAGCGGTGAATACGTCACAGGTTGAAAAAAAGCAATCTTCACAGTGGGCCAACAGTGGTGGGGGTGAGTAATAAACTACAGAAACGTTTTAACCCTTTCAGGTAAGCTTACACTATAAAGCACAGGTACAGATATATTTTTTTTTATACATTGATTTCATATTTAACTTTTTGTAAGACTTAATTTACCATCACTTTAAAATTCTGATACCTTTGACTGTTAATGGTGTTTTTGTATAAAGTGTAGAAAACTATAGAGTGTGCATTTGGATTAATTGTTAAGATTGATTAGACTTAATGTAATAAAAATTGGGGAAGGAAAATTGTATTTTTGGGACACACAAAAAAAAAATATGCTTGAAAATGTAAATCTGTCTACAGAAACTGTGTAGAACAGGGTTCTTCAAACAATGGGCCAGGAACCATTATTGGTTTGCAACACCATGTTTACTGAGTTGCTGCTTGTGTGTGTTTTAGGAGGGTGTGTATATGTGTTTTAATTGTGTGTGGTAGTGTATATGTGTGTGTATTGTATCAGTGTGTGTGGTGTGTCTTTATGAGAATGCGTGTTACTTCCTTTTACAACACTTTCAAGTTTGACTACAATCAGGACTAAAGTACACACACATTTTAGTCACATTGCCAAAAATTGCAGATATCCTGTTATATATTACTTCAGAAATTTTCAGACCAAGCATAAAAAAATTACCACAGAGGTATGTAAAATCATGGCACTGGGCCTTGGGGAAAAAAAGTTTGAAGAACCCTGGTGTAGAGTATAGTTTGCAGTTTTTCAAGATGTTAAGAATTCCATCTAGATTTAAAAAAACACAGTGCCCCCACTTAAAAATACAAATAGAAACTTAATACAATTTTGAAGGGTTCCAAATGAGAGCCTGGCTTCTCCTGCCAACAAAAATCAAGCAAAATCCAAACTATTCTACCTTTCTTAAATAGAAATAGGAAAGTTGTGCTGGCTTTTGCTTATAAACTAGTCTGTAATACTGAATGTAGCATATAGTGTCTGTTGTATTGTGCTTGGTTATGTAAGGATTAACAAGGGTCTTAGAAAGGTCACTGGATATGTTTGTATTCATTTAGATGGCTTTTTCTTTTTTGATGACTTGCATTGGACCCCTAGATATCAAACTCACACAGACACATTTAATTTTGACAGTGAAACAATGAAATGCCAATTGACAGTGACTATGACTATTTTGGTAGTCATGATTTGATCATTTTGAAATATGCTTGTATACCATTTTATTTGAGACTTGACAGTGACAAATATGTACACTCAATAGCTGCAGTGTTTAAAACTGTGTGTTAAGAGGACCAATAAAGTGTTCTCCACAAAAAAATAAAAAATTGCCAGCTGGGTGGCATTATGAAGTAGCCTAGCGGGGGGCAGTGTAATACTTTGCAATATTATAACATTTTATGCTATTTATCAGTGTTACTTAAAGGGACATGAAACCCAACCTTTTCCTTCATGATTCAGATAGAGTATAACATTTTAAACAACTTTAATCTACTTCTATTATCAAATTGGTTTAATTCTCTTGGTATCCTTTAGGGATGCACCGAAATTTCGGCCGCAGAAAGTTTCGGCCGAAAATTGCATTTTCGGCTATTTCGGTTTTTGTTTTTTTTTGCCTGTTATTTTCGGGAAAATTATTGTGTAGCATGTTTCAAATTTGATGCTAGCCTAGAGCTGCTATTTAAGTTTATTACTTGACTTACTGTTCTGCATATAATGAGTTTTCTAGGACTATACTTTATTTGGATAATTAGTAAAAAAAAACTGTTAAATATGATTCTGTTACATAGAACTAAATGAAGAATAATACAGTATATTGATATTTATAATTGTTTTAAGTAGGGATGCACCAAAATTTTGGTTCCAGAAACATTTTGGCCGAAAATGGCATTATTTTTTGCCTGTTTTTTTTTTTTCTTGGTAAAATTATTGTGTAGCATATTATTGTTTTAAGATCTTTTTGTCCAATTTTAGTGTGTTACTTTCAATAAAAGTGTGGGCTTTTTTATTGGCTCTAATTATGCAAAAATAAATAAATACATTTGAAAAAATACATTTTCGGTATCAGTTTCGGTTTTCGGCCAAGTGCATCCCGGATTTTCGGATTCGGTTTCGGTCCAGAATTTCCATTTCGGTGCATCACTAGTATCCTTTGTTGAATAGCATAACTCAGTAGGCTCAGGAGCTTGACTCTAGCTGCTGATTGGTGGCTGCACATATGCCTGTTTTCATTTTCTTACTGATGTGTTCAGCTAGCTCCCAGTAGTGCATTGCTCCTCCTACTTATCAAGAGAATGAAGCAAATTTGATACTAAGGGCCAGATCTATTAAAGGGACATTAAACACTTTGAGATGGTAATATAAAATGATACATTGTATATAATAAAACAACTCTGCAATATACTTTCATTATTTATTTTGTCCTCTTTGTCTGTAATTCCATTCTGAAATTGTGAGCTTTTCAGTTCCTGTTAGAAATGGAAGTGCAGAACACTGTTAAATCCAGCACAACCATTGGCTGCACACTCTAGTGCCCTATTTATAACTGTCTCTAATTGGCCACAGCAGAGAAGGTAACACAAGTTACAACATGGCAGCTCCCAGTGTTTTATAGACACTAAAACTTTACACTTATTTTGTCTCTTTTTAAACAACTAATGAAACTTTAAAATAAACATCTGCATGTTAGTCATGGACTAATCTTTTCTTTGAATGCATCATTCTATCTAGCATGTATTTAGTGTTTAATGTCCCTTTAAGTGAGAGCAGCTCAGTGCGGCAAACGCTTCCAACAAATAAAGGAGCTTTTCAGTATGAAGTATTTTATACTTCAGGACTGAAAGTCCTCTTTATTTGTTCCAATGGTAAATCCTAGCGTTTCACAAACACTAGGAATTACAATCACTTTAATAATAATATTATTATTATTATTATTAATAATAATAAAATAATGTTTACTAATCAGCTGATTATTTAACCTGTGCTCTAGTTCAGTTATTCTCAAAATCGGGCCTGTTAGGAAGGCCTTAGGACAGTTTTGAAAATCCGTGGGGTGGAGAAAACTGGATGTGTTTTAACACATTAGAGCATTTTATTATTGCACTAGCATGTGCCATTATCTTTACCTTATCTTTTTAGAGTTTGGTAAATAAAATGGCGTTGATGAAAATAGTCAATTTGAAGAAATATCTCAACAGGACCATGCTCTTATTGAAAATCACTAAGAGATAACTCTGTTTAGTTCATAAGTAACTAGATATTTTCCCTATTATTTGCCTTGTGTTTTCAGCTCATTTATGGTTACTAGAAACTAAAATAAAATGTGTAGTAAACTATAAAAACCGACTATGCGAACACTTACAAGTAAAGCATAAAGTAACGTGTGATATGTAGTACTGAAATGACATTAGCACAATCATTTAACTTTTATTAACATTGAGTACATCATTCTTTCAGTTTTCTTTTTTAGTCTCACAGTTTGGTTATTGCGTTTAGTAGGAGCCACTTTGTCTGTTGTTAAGAGTTTGCTATGAATTGTTTATATTTTGGAAATTATGGCCTTTGTTCCTGCCCAACATTTTCATTTCCAATTATATCTTATGATAAGAGGAAGTTTGCAAGCTTAAAGGGCCACTGTAAGTAAATATTTTCTATGCCTGTTACTAACTAACTATCCCAAATACGCTTTTTATCAATAGCATTTCATTAACATATCTCTACCGTATATTAGAAATCTTGTCTGCAAATTTAATTGTTTTCCAAACCCACTCCGTGGGTATCCTTTGCTCTGTACCAATCCGTTTACAATACCTAGGTTTCAAAATGGCGCTTTAAACACAAAGTTATTGGTTTAAGTATTTTGAACACGCAGTGCTGAAAATAGTGGGCAGGATAATGTGACATCATCGGCGAATAAAAGATATAACTTTTAGAACGTTATGAAACTTTGTTTTGGAGAAAATATAGGTCAGTAGGTTTTAATTAATGTTTATTAACTTTAATATGTTAGTTGTTTAGCTTAAAAATTATAACAGAAAGTGATCCTTTAAAAGTACATCTAAATCCTCTTGCTTATAAACAGGTAGATTATGAGTTGTGCATTCGTGTTTTAACGCTGAAATTTTTTTAATTTCAGCATTAAAACAGCAACGTAGCCATTATAAGTCTTGTCGGTTTAGCTGTACCGCAAGCCTTTTAGCCTGTAACGCAGCGCCAGTCACGCACTTCCTATAACGTCAAGATCCGTACCGGCATCTGAGAGCAGTAGTTATGAGTTTTTCGCTACAAAACTGTTACATAAAACTCATAACTAATCTGTTACAAAGTACACTAAACACCCATAAACTACCTATTAACCCCTAAACCGAGGCCCTCCCGCATAGCAAACACTATTTAAATATTATTAACCCCTAATCTGCCTTCCGCCCACATTGCCCCCACTATACTAAAGATATTAACCCCATTCCACCGCTCCCCAACAGTCACCACCGCCACTATATTACACCTATGAACCCCTAAACCGCAAGCACCCCACAACAAAATATACTAAATTAAACTATCGACCTCTAAACTGAAAGCCCCCCACATCGCAATAAACTAATTTAAACTAGTAACCCCTAACCCTAATGCCCCTTAACTTTATATTAAAATTACAATTTCCCTATCTTAAATTAAATTAAAACTTACCTGTCAAATTAAAAAAACTTAGTTTAAACTAACAATTAAACTAATATAACTATTAAACTAAAATTAAACTAACTACCAATTAAATAATCTATATTACACATTAGAAAAATCCTAAAACTACTATAAAAATTACAAAGTATCTAATTACAAAAAATAACAAATTAAATTATCAAAAATAAAAAAGAATTACACCTAATCTAATAGCCCTATAAAAATAAAAAAGCCCACCAAAAATAAAAAAACCTAGCCTACAATAAACTACCAATAGCCATTAAAATGGCCTTTTGTAGGGCATTGCCCTAAGTTAAACAGCTCTTTTACCTGTAAAAAAAATAATAATACAAAGACCCCCCAACAGTAAAACCCACCACCCAACCAACCCCCCAAAATAAAAAAACCTAACTCTAACAAAAACCTACCCATCTACCCATTGCCCTGAAAAGGGCATTTGTATGGGCATTGCCCTTTAAAGGGCATTTAGCTCTTTTAAGAAAAGCCCAAACCCTAAACTAAAAAAAACCCACCCAAAAAACCTTAAAAAAACTTAACACTAACCCCTCTTTAGGTACTCAGTTGCTGAAGTTCCTCTTGAACGATCTTCATCTCGGCGGCTCCATCTTCATCCTGGCGGCATCTTCTATCTTCAGCGCGGAGCGGGTCCATCCTGAAGACATCCAGCACGGAGCATCCTCTTCATACGGGCGCCGCCGTATACTGAATCTTCAATGCAAGGGAGCCTTTTCAAAATGGCATCCCTTGCATTCCTATTGGCTGATTTGATTTTGGAAATTCAAATCAGCCAATAGGATAAGAGCTACTAAAATCCTATTGGCTGTTCAAAACAGCCAGTAGGATGAGAGCTTCTAAAATTCTGTTTTGGGGTGGCTTTTTCTTTTTAGAATAGCCATTTTTTATTTTTAATGGGCAGCAAAAGAGCTGAGTGCCCTTTTTAAGGGCAATGCCCATACAAATGCCTTTTTCAGGGCAATGGGTAGATTAGGTTTTACTTTATTTTTATTTTTTGGGTTTGGGGGGTGGGGGTTTGTATACTGTTAGAGAGTGTTTGTTTATCTTTTGTAGAAAAAGAGCTGATATCTTTAGGGCAATGCCCTACAAAAGGCCCTTTTTTATTGTAGATTAGGTTTTTTTTTTTTTTTTTTTTTTTTTTTAAATGGTATTAGAATAGGAATAATTTTTATTGTTTTGGATTATTTTCTTTTTTTTTGTAATGTTAGGTTTTAGTGTAAGGCAGCTTAGGTTTTATTTCACAGGTAAGTTTGTATTTATTTTAACTAGGTAGTTTGTTAGTAGTAACTATTTACTAACTAGTCTACCTAGTTAAAATAAATAAAAAGTTACCTGTGAAAACAATAAAACCTAAGCTAGCTACAATATAACTATTGTATAAGGGCGTCGATATCAGGAGAGGCAGATTAGAGGTTAATACCTTTTATTTATGTGGCGGCAATATCGGGAACGGCAGATTAGGGGTTAATAGATTTGTGGGGGTTTATGTTAGGGTGTTAAGTTTAAACGTAACTATTTTTTTTTCCCCATAGACATCAATAGGGCTGCGTTACGGAGCTTTTCATTCCGCGCTTCAGGTGTTTTTTTCTAACCCATTCTCCCCATTGATGTCTATGGGGAAAACGTGCACGAGCACATTAAAACAGCACTTGTATTTTGTGTGGTATGGAGCTCAACGCAACCATATCGCACGCACAAGCCGGCTGTTTCAA
The DNA here is from genome assembly GCF_027579735.1 of Bombina bombina. NCBI lineage: Eukaryota > Metazoa > Chordata > Amphibia > Anura > Bombinatoridae > Bombina > Bombina bombina. Next base: position 695,205,511 of record NC_069504.1, on the reverse strand, counting down.
AACTTGTAATGGCAGCGCTATGGAGGGTGAAATTACGCAACTTTTGTTGCGTTCGTTAAATACCCTCTAACGTGCATAACTCTTAATCTACCTGAAAGTATATTAACCCCTAATCCGCCATTCACCCACATTGCAATCTACCTAATAAAAGTATTAACCCCTAATCCGCCATCCCCCAACATTGCAAAGTAACTAATGAAGCTATTAACTCCTAAACCACCAACCCCCCACAATGCAAATGTGACGGATAGCCCGGCTACCCCATCTGGGTAGCTCCGCCAAATGGGTCCTACTTCCTTCCTGCCGACTGATGCCCGACAGCACCAGTACTCAGGGTCCCACCCTATGGCAGACTCCAGCTACCCCGACTGAGTAGCTCTGCCAGAGGGTCCTTCCTTTGCCTGCAACAGGCTGCTATGTAGCCCAGGAAAGTGATTTTAGCTGGAGCCCATCCAAATAACTAGACAGACTAGCCTTCAGGTTAAACAGGAACTGATTTTATTGAAAACACACACTCCTTTTATACAGACAGCTCATCTTGATAAGACCCTGGACAATCCCACTATTTTCTCGCCATTCCCGCCCCTCCAGACTGACCGGCGCCTCCATAGGAGCCACAGTCCCACATAATCTCAATACCTAGGGGTGGCGGTTTCAGGGTGATCCCGGTGGAGCGGCGGCACTTCCAGGGTGTCATTTTAAAGCTCTTGATCCCCAGATTTCACAGTCCAAAAATCAGCATGATTAGTTACTGGGGATCGGAGTTACAGTCCGTTGAATGTATGGGTTTAGGGGTGTCCAAAACCCCCGGTTCCCAAAGGAGCTCCCCTCCGGTAATTCCCCCACCTCTTGTCCTCTCTAGGGGCTACTAATCCCCAAAAGAGCGGAGCTCTGGGGCACATGGTTGCTGGAGCGACCAGGGGTAAAGTTAGCGGGTGTCCTGCTGTCCGACCGGGAGTTCCAGGAGCCTGGACAGTCTGAGAGGGGTTAGGTGGGTGTCTGTGGTGGGGCGGCTAACCAGGAGTTCCAGGAGCCAGGCCAGCCTAGGAGGGTTTTCCTGGTCATACCCCAGCTCTTCATAAACAAGCAAACCAAAGCTTCCACTGAGAAACAACAGGGGTGAGGTTGTAGGGGGTATGGATTTAACCCTTGCAGCCCAGTATCCGTGACAGCAAATAACTAATTTAATTACTAAGCCCCCTAACCTAACACCCCCTAAATTAACCTCAATTACCTAAAATTAAAAAATACTAAATTACAATTATAATTAAAAAAAACTAACATTACTTTAAAAATAAAAAAACTAAGTTTAAATTAATCTAAAATTACAAAAAAATAAAATCTAACATTGCAGAAAATAATAAACCAAATTATCAAAAATTAAAAAATTAAACCTGGGGGCGGAGCCAACTACCGAAGAGGAGAGACGTTTTACTTCAGAGCTCCTGAAGCCTGGCTGTTAAAACTTTTATTTATGGAGATTTAGGAACCTATATATATATTTTTGCATCACGCTATGAGGATGGAGGAATCTTCCACATGCCTCAATTCTTTATTGGAAAGCCTGCTTGAGAAAGCTGACAGTTATCACAACTTATGATCTCTCATTCAGGAACCATGTCGCCAAGATGGCGTTTCTCGCCTTTCCATCTCTGATATCCACATGGCTGACCGGACAGCAGACTTACTGCCTACTCCACACTTTATTGAGAGACTGCAAGAAAGGCAGCTTGAATGTGGTTTGACCGATCTTTTACCTGGGAATGCATATTGTGACCCGACGCAAACGCACTCTACTGGCCAGGTCTGCATGGGGGCCGTTGTATCAGGCTCAGTGAGATTCCACCAGACCACAGCTGCGCAGAGCTCATGGCCCTGTCTGTCTCCTCACTCAAGCCTGCAAATATTGTCAAAGCCCAAGTTACTTGAGACACCGGACGATGCAGGGGGCTATTGCGAGCACTTAGGGGAGAACTTTTACCTGCCATTTAAGATTACTAGATTCTCCGGGGAGGATCGCCCAGAAGCCCTTAACTTCTCCATTGGGGTTAAAGCTCTTACTCTGGAAGATCTCCTCTTTGATTCTGCCTAAAGATAGCTCAGGACTTCACCTTTCCCTGCCTTCGCAACTAGCTCAAGGCAAATCACCACAGGAGACTCACAGAATGGGTGTCATGCTTCGTAGTTCTATACTGAAAGGCCCGTATAATCCGGGTGGCCGGTTTCCCTACATACCGAGCATGGGATATGATGTGAGGTAGATAAGTAGTTTTTTATCATAGTTGTGCAGCTGGACTCAAGAGGGTTTGATACTCTATTACCCTACCTCCTTTTTTTTATTTTATTCTACTCCTTTAGGGGCAAGCTTTGGACATTTGTTCTAACAGCGCATACCTCCTCATATTACAAGCGCTTTTTTTTTTTTTCACCTAAATGACTAAATTAGACTCTACCTCACGAGCCTAGTTAATACTCTCATGTTTTCTGCAATATATTTCAAATTGGCCTAATTTTACCTGCTGTTTTGGCAGGTGTGCATATGTTTTTATGCTCCCTCTATCTAAGTGCAAAGGTTTTGTTAAATGTGGTTGTGTTTGTATTAAGAAATAATTACTTTACTCTAGCTAAACTAGCCCCTAGTGACACTTTTCTAACTAAATATTACTTGTCAGCATATAGTGTTCATATTAGTGCAGCTTGTTAAGTTTAGGTATGCACTAAATTGTTCTTAGGTTCACTGTTTTCTGTACATATACGTTTTGTTCTCTGGCCTCTATACCATGCTGGAAACTTATATGTCTCAAAATGGAACCTTAGGGGATTTTCCCCAGATATGACCTCCCTAAGGGCTATACTGACTTCATCCCAATAGTTATCCCTAGCCTGAGTAACACAGTTAATAGATTATATGTCCTAAGTATAAATGGGAAAATGTTTGCCTACAAAGCTTAATTACCTAGTATTTCTACGGGGTTTTGGTATATTTTTGTGTATGACCTTGACACTCTGAATGCTTATGGGATATGTACATGTTACAGCCATTAATAGTTAAGTTGTGATGGTTACTTATATTTAGGCTACCATAGTTAGAGAAAGGCTCATATTAAAGCTACATTACCTGATAACTTACTCTGATAAAATAGTGGACCATCCAGAATATTTCCTATAAGATCACCATAAGCCACTACTATTTTATAGTTTAATACTTTTTCTACCTTTTTTATATTTGTTAGCGATTATTGCTGCTTTACCCACTATAGGGAATGCTATATGACGCAATATAGTTCATTGAGTTCTTACTAGGACCCTTCTTACTTTCCTAATGGTGCTCTTCTATATGATTGTTTTAATGTGACAAATGCTATATTTAGTTATTACTAAACAGAGTTAGCTAGCCTTGTAAAGTTTACTGTTGACATTGCATACATTATGGTAGTGTTTTGTTTGAAGTCTTAACGTGAAAAGATATATACTATTCATATATATGTTGGTTGCAATTAGCTATGGTCCCTAGATAATACCTAATTTGTGGTTCCTCTCTTACTTTATAGGGGCATAGATTTAAGTGTCATATAGACTCCAAGTCCTTCTAGTGGGCTCTCATACGTGCATACTCTAAGGGACGATCAAAAATGTATTCCTCATTTCTCACCTAGGTTTTTCTCTTAACTACCTAACTCATTGATTGCTACCACGACTTTAAGCTTTTTAGCCCTGATCCTAAATAAAGAGTACACAACAGGTCCCATACATCCTAGCATTATGTAGACTTGACCTCCTAATTCACTCTACCATATCTTATGGTAGTTATTTATTGATACCTTCTACCTGTTATGACAAAACACCTAAGTCCCATTAAAGCTTTCTGTCACATTACTTGTGCAAGAATGACATAGTCGATAACTTTTTAAATTAGAGAAGTTTTACTTCGTAATCTTAGAGCAAGCATCAGTTGTATGCACTGTGCCCTGCTATTGGACTTCTCAGGTTAGGAACTGCCCCTAAAACAGTTGTTTATATAAAATTCCTGTAGGGGCTATAGGGTAATCCTCTCGTTATTTATTTTTACAGGCTTACACTACCTAGGACTATGACTTTGCTGATTTCAGGACATTAGCGGTTTATACATATTATACAACAGTGTCGTGTCCTACTAGCCCTGATGCCATTCTTCTCCAAAAGATGGATGATATACATATATATTCACATTCCAATAGCTCCGTTATAACTCATATTTCTTTTTGTATGGATCCCCATATTTACAAACCTGACATGCTGACTGGCTCCGCCCTCCACTTCCACCCCCCCTCCCTATTCTATTTCGAGCGGCTCTTGCCGCTGCATTCCCCCCCATTTACCATAAAGCTTACTCCCCCTTGGCCCTAATTTTACTTGAATAGATACTCTACTTTACTTTTTATACGGCACAGAGAGAATCATTATTGTTTTTATTACCTTTATTATAAAACGGAAGTCTCACTTTAGATCGCCCGAATCTTATAATAATGTTTGAGCTATATGGATACATAATGCCCTGTCTACAGGGTTTTTTTTTTTTCTCTTCTGTAATTCTTATCTAACGATACTGTATATGCACTTTTTTGTAAATGTTTTGGGGCATACCCTTTATGTTGTATATGTTTATGACTTCAATAAAAATTGTTTAAAAAAAAAATAAAAAAAATTAAACCTAATCCCAATGAAAATAAAAAAGCTCCCCCCCAAATAAAAACACCCCTTAATCTAAACTACCAATAGCCCTTAAAAGAGCCTTTTTTAGGTCATTGCCCTAAATTACACAGCTCTTTTACATTTAAAAATACTAAGCCCACCAAACCCCCCAAAATAAAAAACCTAACACTAAAAAAACCTAAGCTATCCATTTCCCCTAAAGGGGCATGTGTATGAGCAATGTCCTTTAAAAGGGCATTCAGATCTTTTACAATCCCATTAAAACCCTAATCTAAAAAACAGACCCTCAAAAAATAAAAAAAATCCTAAATCTAACCCCCAAATAGGTACTCACCGTTCCTGAAGTCCGGCGGACTAGGTCTTCTTCCAGGCAGCAATATCTTCTTCCAGCGCTGCAACCTCTTCTATCTTCATCCAGGACCAAGCAGGCGCGGAGCTGAGGTGACCGCGGAACATAAGACTAGCGACCAGGGCCGGACTGGGACCAAATATAGGCCCGGGTATTTTAAGGCAAAGCGGCTCTCCCATATACACACACACATCAGATACATTCCGATGCATGCATGAGACATACACACACTCATATGCACGCACATTACACATACATACACTTGTGTATGAATAATGGCACAATACTTTTATTATTAGTTGCGATGTGGGGGGATTGCGGATAGAGGGGTTTTGACGTGCCGTGTTTATTTTTGGGAGGCGGGTTAGACTTTTACTGGAAAATTTTCTAAGTTTCTAAACTGCCGTAAGTCACTGGCAACCCCAGAAATGTATTTCTGGACATCGCTAGTTTATCCAACTTACGGCAATTTATAAACAGCCGGCGGGGTTTATGTGATTCCCCGATGTGCAGGGTAAAATTACGGGCGACGCAGGTTTTCAGCAGTTACGCTGAAGCCTGCGACGTATATGTAATCTCGCCCCTGGTTTACAGCTTTTACTTTTTTACCTCTCTAGGGAACGTGGGACAAGCACAATTTTTACACAAAAATGAAAGGTGTTTAATGTCCCTTTAAAGTGATGGTAAACTGTAGCATTTTTGAAACACTAGTCTGCATGTAAGGATAAAATAAAAGTACATTCATAATTTTTATTTAAACATGCGCTAAAATTGTATCTGTAGCGAAGGAAAGAAGGCGCCAAATAGGGTGATATCGCTACAAACAAATATAATGGCAAAGTGATAAAGAATATTACTCACAAGCCAAGCGGCACTGAATTGTGCCTTCACAAGCGGACCGGGACCTCAGCGTCGCCCGGAAGACCAACCAAGGCAAAATCCAATCGATGGTCAGGAACACGCTACCGACAGCCAATCAGGGCCCGAAGCGGCAACACACCTTCCTTTCAAAACCTACGGGTCTCTACACTTCCAGCTGGGAATAGATGATACACCACAGGTGCCGGGAAATTACTCCAGTTCCTTGGTAGTCGTAAAGGAAATGAAAAGTGGATAAAGGGGAGAACAAACTCCAGCAGGATATATAAAAACAAGTTTATTAAAATGTTTGAAGGCACAATTCAGTGCCGCTTGGCTTGTGAGTAATATTCTTTATCACTTTGCCATTATATTTGTTTGTAGCGATATCACCCTATTTGGCGCCTTCTTTCCTTCGCTACAGATACTACTTACCCTGTCTATATCGGAAGAGCAGCCTGGTTTCTACGATTTTGGAAGCCGTCGATTACCACCTTTGTTTGTTCCCTGAGCGCACCTACATAGGAGGACGACACCCTGAACTGTTTGCTAAAATTGTAACTTTATTTTGTGTCTCTTTCTACTAACATAACCCCTCCACAAAGCTAATTTATTTCACAAGGTAATATTTCCACCTCTTTTCCAATAACTGTGCTAGCCATATGGCACTGAACGGTAGCAGACTAGCTTTTCAGAAATGGTACAGTTTACCATCGCTATTTAAGGACTGATTGCTCATTGGCTGATAAGCAAATCTCCCACTTCTTTACTGGTGCAGAGCGACATGCCTCAACTAGAGATGTTTTCTTCTTAGTATAGACACATCCGTTTAAAAAATAGAAACTAACAAACAAAAAAAAAAAAACTGTTACATCTTTTTAAATGCTGTCTCTTAGATTCAACAAAGTAAAGAAATATAAAAGCACAATGTACTCAGACAAGCAGCTGAGAATGGTGCTTTGCATAGCTGCTGCACGGACATCCTTTCTAATGGCTGCATGTCCTTTGTCTTCCATCCTCCACTGGGCAGTTGATTTCTGCTATTTCCCCTTATTTCTTACAGCCAGTACTCCAGGATTCTTATTTTCAGTATAAAGTGTGGTTTCAACAGGCAAAAGCAGTTAACTCAAATGGAAAAATAAATATAAAGTAACTGTTTGCTAACAAAATAATACTCTCCAGCAGGTAAAATTGATAATTGGAGAGAACATTTGAAAGTGTTCCTTTAACGTGCTACATTTGATTGCGGATTTTCAATTATGTGCGCATTTTAATCAATTAGTTCACACTCAGCCAAAGCGATGATATGATCTTTGGGAAATTTTCGCAAATTTCTTCGTAATGTGACAGTGATGTGTGACATAATAACGATGTAAGGTTGACCAACTGGTAACATGTCCCTCATTATCCCACAGGCGAGCAATAACCTGGAAATGTGTCAGCAAAGCGCAGAGGAAGTGAAAGGTCTGATGGCTGATAATGTCAAGAAGGTCATCGAAAGAGAAGGAAAAATAGCTGATATGGAAGTGCGATCCGATGACTTGCTTAGCATGGTAAGTCATGGCACACTATACAGTCTACTTATTCTTCTCTTCCCTGTTATATCAATATGGCTCCCTCTCTGTCTCACCTGCATTGTCATCCTGTTTCCTTACTGCATATACTACCCCAGAATAATGCATTACTTTTACGGTAATATCTTGCTTTCATTTCCTGCTAACTATTGTCCTGTAGCTGCAGATATTTCTCAGGCTTTATTAAAGGGATATAAAAGTGCAAAAAGAGTATGCTCGGTTAGAGCTTTTTTTATTGCACTATTGCTTGCTTATAATATGTTAGATTCAGCTCTGGAGGAGCAGTGCACTTCTGGGAGCTAGCTGAACACATCAGGCAAGCCAATGACAAGAGGCATGTGTGCAGCTACCAATCAGCAGCTAGCTCCCAATAGTGCATTGTTGCTCCTGAGCCTACTTATGTATGCTTGTCAACAAAGGCAGGGGGTTATTTGTAGGGTTGAGAGCACTATTAGGCTGACATATGCCCTCTTTACTTCTTAATATTTGATGTCTACATTGTCCTACCCTTACCATTTAAAAAAAAAAATTGTGTGTATCACCAACAAAGATAAATAAGATGTAGTTTACAACATTGGTGTGTCCGGTCCACGGCTTCATCCTTACTTGTGGGATATTCTCTTCCCCTACAGGAAATGGCAAAGAGAGCACCCAGCAAGAGCTGTCCATATAGCCCCCCCTCTGGCTCCGCCCCCCAGTCATTCTCTTTGCCGCTCTGAACAAGTAGCATCTCCACGGGGATGGTAAAGAGTATGTGGTGTTAGTTGTAGTTTTTTATTTCTTCTATCAAGAGTTTGTTATTTTAAAATAGTGCCGGTTTGTACTATTTACTCTACAACAGAAAATGAAGAAGATTTCTGTTAAAGAGGAATATGATTTTAGCAGTAGTAGCTAAAATCTGTTGCTGTTCCCACGCAGGACTGTTGAAACCAGAGAACTTCAGTTGGGGGGAACAGTTTGCAGGCTTATCTGCTGCAGGTATGATCAGTCATATTTCTAACAAGACATGTTAATGCTAGAAGACTGTCAGTTTTCCCTTAAGGGGTAAGTAAGCCATTTTCTTAGACTCATAACAGATTAAGGCTTATTAATGGGCTCTATACTGGTTGACACTATTGTGGGCTAAATCGATTGATTTATTTCATATTTAGATGGATTTTAGAGTGTTTTGTGTAATTAAAAGCACTTTTGGGAACGTTTTTATTCGCCTGGCATTTAGTTAGACTACTATTTCAGTCAGAAAGGCCCCTTCACTCTGGTATGCAGAGGAAGGAGGCCCCGTTTTCGCGCCTCAATTGCGCAGTTTACTTCCATGGCAGTGCATGCAGCTTCATGTGAGGGGTCCTGTGGCTACAAAAACGGACTCAGGAAGGTTTATTTCAGTGCTGAATAACTCTCAGGGAAGGTAAAAAGCCGCAGCAAGGCTGTGGCAGTGATTGTAGTGTACAAAAATTGTGGAATTGAACAAATAGCTCCGGTTTGCTCATTTTAAGGGTCAAAGTCTTGAAACTTGGTGTGCAATACTTTCAAGGCATTAGGACTCTGGGGTGAAAATTTTGTAAAAATCGGACATTGCCTTCATTGTTTTTCAAAATATCAGAAATAAAGTGTGCCTGTTTATTATTTAAAGGGACAGTAACGCTTTTCTTTAAAAACGGTTTTATTGCATTATTAGCCTGCCAAATTCTGTCTAACATGTCTATACCTTCAGATGGCTTATGTTCTGTGTGTATGAAAGCCAAGGTGGTTCCCCCTATTAATGTATGCGCAAATTGTGTCATAGCGTCCAAACAAAGTATGGACAGTACTGTCACATTGAATAAGATTGCCCAAGATGATTCTTCTAATGAAGGTAGTGGGGATAGTTCTTCATCCTCTCCTTCTGTGTCAACACCAGTTTTGCCCGCGCAGGCGATACCTAGTACATCTAGCGCGCCAATGCTTGTTACTATGCAGCAATTAACAGCAGTAATGGATAATTCTATAGCAAATCTATTATCCAAACTGCCATCCTACCCTAAAAAGCGTGATAGCTCAGTTTTAAATACAGAAGATGAGCAGGTTGGCGCTGAGGACAATTTATCATTTATACCCTCACATCAATCTGAATTGGCAGTGAGGGAGGGTCTGTCTGAGGGGGAAATTTCTGATTCAGGAAAAGTTTCTCAGCAGGCAGACACTGATGTCGTAACATTTAAATTTAAGTTAGAACATCTCCGCGCCCTGCTTAAGGAGGTCCTAACTACTCTTGATGACTGTGATTCTTTGGTAATTCCAGAGAAATTGTGCAAGATGGACAAATTCTTAGAGATCCCAGTGCACGCTGATGCTTTTCCGATACCCAAGCGGGTGGCGGACATAGTGACTAAGGAGTGGGAAAAGCCAGGTATACCTTTTGTTCCACCTCCTATATTCAAGAAAATGTTCCCCATTGTTGACCCCAGAAAGGACGCATGGCAAACAGTTCCTAAGGTTGAGGGGGCAGTGTCAACGTTAGCTAAGCGCACAACTATTCCTATTGAGGACAGTTGCGCTTTTAAAGATCCTATGGATAAAAAATTGGAAGGATTGCTAAAAAAGATATTTGTTCAGCAAGGTTTCCTTCTTCAACCAATCTCGTGCATTATTCCTGTCACCACGGCAGCGTATTTTTGGTTCGAGGAACTGGAAAATTCGCTCCAAAAAGAGACTCCATATGATGAAGTCATGGACAGAATTCACGCACTAAAGTTGGCTAATTCCTTTATTTTGGATGCCGCTTTCCAGTTGGCTAAGTTAGCGGCGAAAAATTCAGGTTTTGCAATAGTGGCGCGCAGAGCGCTTTGGCTAAAATCATGGTCGGCGGATGTGTCGTCCAAGAATAAATTGCTTAATATTCCTTTCAAGGGTAAGACTCTTTTCGGGCCGGAATTGAAAGAGATTATTTCAGACATTACTGGTGGAAAGGGACATGCCCTCCCACAGGATAGGCCTTTCAAGGCTAAGAACAAATCTAATTTTCGTTCCTTTCGCAATTTCAGGAACGGACCGAATCCTAACTCAGCGGCCTCCAGACAAGAAGGCAACTCTTCCCAGCCTAAACCAGCATGGAAACCATTGCAAGGCTGGAACAAGGGTAAACATGCCAAGAAGCCTGCTGCTGCTACCAAGACAGCATGAAGGGGTAGCCCCCGATCCGGGACCGGATCTAGTAGGGGGCAGACTTTCTCTCTTCGCTCAGGCTTGGGCAAGAGATGTTCCGGATCCCTGGGCACTAGAAATAGTCTCTCAGGGGTATCTTCTTGAGTTCAAGGAACTTCCTCCAAGGGGAAGGTTCCACATGTCTCGCTTATCTTCAGACCAGATAAAGAGACAGGCATTCTTACATTGCGTAGGAGACCTATTAAAAATGGGAGTGATAAACCCAGTTCCAACAGTGGAACAAGGTCTGGGTTTTTACTCAAACCTGTTTGTAGTTCCAAAAAAAAGAGGGAACTTTCAGGCCAATTCTGGATCTAAAAATTCTAAACAAATTCCTCAGAGTTCCATCATTCAAAATGGAAACCATTCGGACAATTTTACCAACAATCCAGGAGGGTCAATATATGACTACCGTGGACTTAAAGGATGCGTACCTGCATATTCCTATCCACAAAGATCATCATCGGTTGATGAGGTTCGCCTTTATGGACAAACATTACCAGGAGTTCCCTGTCCCCGTCAACAAGAGTTCCCTTTTTGGGAACAATAATAGATTCTGTAGAAATGAAGATCTTCCTGACAGAGGTCAGAAAGTTAAAGCTTCTAAACGCTTGTCAAGTTCTTCACTCTATTCTTCAGCCTTCCATAGCTCAGTGCATGGAAGTAGTAGGATTAATGGTTGCAGCAATGGACATAGTTCCTTTTGCTCGAATTCATCTAAGACCATTACAACTGTGCATGCTCAATCAGTGGAATGGGGACTATGCAGACTTGTCTCCCCAGATTCAAGTAGACCAGGTAACCAGGGATTCTCTCCGCTGGTGGTTGTCTCACGATCACCTGTCTCGGAATGAGTTTCCGCAGACCAGAGTGGGTCATTGTCACGACCGACGCCAGTCTCTTAGGCTGGGGTGCGGTCTGGGACTCTCTGAAAGCTCAAGGTCTATGGTCTCGAGAAGAGTCTCTTCTTCCGATAAACATTTTAGAACTGAGAGCGATATTCAATGCGCTCCTGGCGTGGCCTCATCTAGCAAAGGCCAAATTCATAAGGTTCCAGTCGGACAACATGACGACTGTAGCGTACATCAATCATCAGGGGGGAACAAAGAGTTCCTTAGCGATGAGAGAGGTATCCAAGATCATCAAATTGGGCGGAGGATCACTCCTGCCACCTATCTGCAATTCACATCCCAGGAGTGGACAACTGGGAGGCGGATTATTTGAGTCGTCAGACTTTTCATCCGGGGGAGTGGGAACTCCACCCGGAGGTTTTTGCCCAGTTAACTCAACTATGGGGCATTCCAGATATGGATCTGATGGCGTCTCGCCAGAACGCCAAGGTTCCTCAATACGGGTCCAGATCCAGGGATCCCAAGGCGACACTGGTGGATGCATTAGTGGCGCCTTGGTCGTTCAACCTAGCTTATGTGTTTCCACCGTTCCCTCTCCTTCCCAGGCTTGTAGCCAGGATCAAACAGGAGCAGGCCTCAGTGATTCTAATAGCCCCTGCGTGGCCACGCAGGACTTGGTATGCAGACCTGGTGAATATGTCATCGGCTCCACCATGGAAGCTACCTTTGAGGCAGGATCTTTTAGTACAAGGTCCATTCGAACATCCAAATCTAGTCTCTCTCCAACTGACTGCTTGGAAATTGAACGCTTGATTCTATCTAAGCGTGGGTTTTCAGATTCAGTCATAGATACTCTGGTTCAAGCCAGAAAACCTGTAACTAGGAAGATTTACCATAAGATATGGCAAAAATATATCCGTTGGTGTGAATCCAAGGGATTCCCTTGGAGTAAAATTAAAATTCCTAGGATACTTTCCTTTCTCCAAGAAGGTCTGGATAAAGGTTTGTCAGCTAGTTCCTTAAAAGGACAGATATCTGCTCTGTCTGTTTTGTTACACAAACGTCTGGCAGCAGTGCCAGATGTACAGGCGTTTGTACAGGCGTTAGTTAGAATCAAGCCTGTCTACAGACCCATGACTCCTTGGAGTCTAAATTTAGTTCTTTCAGTTCTTCAGGGGGTTCCGTTTGAACCCATGCATTCCATAGATATTAAGTTACTATCTTGGAAAGTTCTGTTTTTGGTTGCTATTTCTTCTACTAGAAGAGTTTCTGAATTATCTGCTTTGCAGTGTACTTCTCCCTATCTGGTATTCCATACAGATAAGGTAGTTTTACGTACCAAGCCTGGTTTTCTTCCAAAGGTCGTTTCCAACAGGAATATTAACCAGGAAATTGTTGTTCCTTCTCTGTGTCCGAATCCAGTTTCAAAGAAGGAACGTTTGTTACACAATCTAGATGTGGTCCGTGCTTTAAAGTTCTATTTAGAAGCAACAAAGGATTTCAGACAGACATCATCCTTGTTTGTTGTGTATTCTGGTAAGAGGAGAGGGCAGAAAGCTACTGCTACCTCTCTTTCTTTTTGGCTGAAAAGCATCATCCGATTGGCTTATGAGACTGCCGGACGGCAGCCTCCTGAACGAATTACAGCTCATTCTACTAGAGCTGTGGCTTCCACATGGGCCTTCAAGAACGAGGCTTCTATTGATCAGATCTGTAAGGCAGCGACTTGGTCTTCTCTGCATACTTTTGCCAAATTTTACAAATTCGATACTTATGCTTCTTCGGAGGCTATTTTTGGGAGAAAGGTTTTGCAAGCCGTGGTGCCTTCCGTTTAGGTAACCTGGTTTGCTCCCTCCCTTCATCCGTGTCCTAAAGCTTTGGTATTGGTTCCCACAAGTAAGGATGAAGCCGTGGACCGGACACACCAATGTTGGAGAAAACAGAATTTATGTTTACCTGATAAATTTCTTTCTCCAACGGTGTGTCCGGTCCATGGCCCGCCCTGGTTTTTAATCAGGTTTGAAAAATTTCTTTCTTTATACACTACAGTCACCACGGCACCCTATAGTTTCTCCTTTTTCTCCTAACCGTCGGTCGAATGACTGGGGGGCGGAGCCAGAGGGGGGGCTATATGGACAGCTCTTGCTGGGTGCTCTCTTTGCCATTTCCTGTAGGGGAAGAGAATATCCCACAAGTAAGGATGAAGCCTTGGACCGGACACACCGTTGGAGAAAGAAATTTATCAGGTAAACATCAATTCTGTTTTTCCTTTTAGCTGCCATTCAGTTTGAGTTATGCTTATTTTAGAGCCCCAATCTAATCCCTTTGGGATGGTGTTTAACTGTGAGAGAACACCCTTTTATTTACATCAGTCAGCTGTACACATACATTTTGGCTCTAATCCAGCTTTGTTTGAACAAACCAGGAACATGCTATTTTCTACAATAGTACTTAGCAATAAAATAGCAATGTCCTTAAAGGGATATGAAACAGTGCTCCTAGACCTATAGTAAAAACAAATATGATAAATCAAAGTAAACATAAAAACAGATTGTGTAAAAAATAAATAAAATCAGCAACAACTTGTTTTCATGCAAAATTACCACTGTAGCCCCTAGCCTTGGGGAGATGATAGGACTGACAACATTATATCCTCTTCTGAGCATGGGCAAGAAACTACCTGTTTCTCTTGTATTCACTAAACAGTACTGGCCTGATGATCAAAAGTTTGCCACTAAAATGTGGAAAACCATGTTTAGCCGCACAGGGCCAGTCTTAGTGCAATTATCAAAGAAAATGGGCTATCCCTGCAAGTGGCCTAGGGTTGCCACTTCAGCCATGTTTTCCTGGACACTTATGAGGTATACATGCTGCAGGGTGTGCAGGTAGGGACATGAATTTCAACTCTGGAAAGCACTCAAATAGTGACACTAAAGAGTGCCATTCATGTTCCTCTCTGCAGTTCTCTGCAGCATGTATAACTCATCTGTCAATGAAAATATGGCCGACGTGGCAACCCTAGAATCGCCCATATAAATAATGAGCTCTCGGCTATGTAAAAGTTCACAATGGAAAACGAAGTACACAGGGAGAACCCGCTGTATGTTTAAACCTTAATATTATGCCTAATAAAATCAAAATATGCTGTTTTCACTGGACTTTACCTTTTTAAAATAGCTGTTATTTCTGTAAACATAGGTTTTCTTTTCAGAGTAATTAATGTTTTGAGTATTTTGATAAAAGCTTACTCATCACCTTTTAATTAGAGCCAGAGAGCTTTAGATCATCTGGCCCTAAACCAGCTCATGTTACTCTAAAAGATTTATGACATCAGCAGCTAGATAAGCCTTCCTGTAGGGCTGTGCCAGGATGTAATGGTCACTGCACAAATTAAGTTTAAAAAAAAAAAAATCCTTTTAAAATGATGGATAAAACATTTTGCAATTATTTCTATTAAGTATAACCCAGTGCTTAGTGCTTTTTTATTACTATGAAACATACTGTTTTATATCTCTTTAGATTACATAGATTAATACCAAACTTTTTTTTTTAGACTTTTAAAATAAAGTGCACAGGTTTCACCAGCTTATTTACATGTATTCTCATTTTTCTGTTTTATTGCAATAAAAAAAAAAAAATGAAGCCGTTGACTTGCACATCAAAGCTCATGCGGTCAGCTTCCTTTAAGCAGAAACAGGTGTCAGATGCTGGCTTTGTTCCAACACCCAGTAATACTCCAGGAAATGATGTAGCTCAGCCCTGGTGTTTATAGTAAAGGTGATGTTCACTTATGCATGAACAGGAAAACCAGCCGTTAGTCTTCATGTAGCTTTTTGTACACCATATGCATACACAGGTTCTCTCTAACTCTGGTGAGCAGTGTACAGAAGAAAATAAAAAGAGAACTCACATTTGCAAATAAAATAAGCAAATAGTATTAATGAAAGATCCATGCAGTGATTGGTATAATAATATCATTTTAAAAAAAAACATAATTTATGCTTACCTGATAAATTCCTTTCTTCTGTAGTGTGATCAGTCCACGGGTCATCATTACTTCTGGGATATTACTCCTCCCCAACAGGAAGTGCAAGAGGATTCACCCAGCAGAGTTGCATATAGCCCCTCCCCTCTACGTCACCCCCAGTCATTCGACCAAGGACCAACGAGAAAGGAGGAACCAAGGGTGTAGTGGTGACTGGAGTATAATTTAAAAATAATTACCTGCCTTAAAAACAGGGCGGGCCGTGGACTGATCACACTACAGAAGAAAGGAATTTATCAGGTAAGCATAAATTATGTTTTCTTCTGTTAAGTGTGATCAGTCCACGGGTCATCATTACTTCTGGGATACCAATACCAAAGCAAAAGTACACGGATGACGGGAGGGATAGGCAGGCTCTTTTATACAGAAGGAACCACTGCCTGAAGGACCTTTCTCCCAAAAATAGCCTCCGAGGAAGCAAATGTGTCAAATTTGTAAAATTTGGAAAAAGTATGAAGCGAAGACCAAGTTGCAGCCTTGCAAATCTGTTCAACAGAGGCCTCATTCTTGAAGGCCCAAGTGGAAGCCACAGCTCTAGTAGAATGGGCTGTAATTCTTTCAGGAGGTTGCTGTCCAGCAGACTCATAAGCTAAACGTATTATACTACGAAGCCAAAAGGAAAGAGAGGTTGCCGAAGCCTTTTGACCTCTCCTCTGACCAGAGTACACGACAAACAGAGAAGACGTTTGTCGAAATTCCTTAGTTGCCTGCAAGTAAAATTTTAGGGCACGAACTACGTCCAGATTGTGTAGTAAGCGTTCCTTCCTCGAAGAAGGATTTGGACACAAAGAAGGAACAACAATCTCTTGATTGATATTCCTGTTAGTGACTACCTTGGGTAAGAACCCAGGTTTAGTACGCAGAACTACCTTATCCGAATGAAAAATCAAATAAGGAGAATCACAATGTAAGGCTGATAACTCAGAGACTCTTCGAGCCGAGGAAATAGCCATTAAAAATAGAACTTTCCAAGATAACAACTTTATATCAATGGAATGGAGGGGTTCAAACGGAACGCCCTGTAAAACGTTAAGAACAAGATTTAAACTCCATGGTGGAGCAACAGTCTTAAACACAGGCTTAATCCTCGCTAAAGCCTGACAAAAAGCCTGAACGTCTGGCACTTCTGACAGACGTTTGTGTAACAGAATAGACAGAGCTGAGATCTGTCCCTTTAATGAACTAGCAGATAAACCCTTTTCTAAACCTTCTTGTAGAAAAGACAATATCCTAGGAATCCTAACCTTACTCCAAGAGTAACCTTTGGATTCACACCAATATAGGTATTTACGCCATATTTTATGGTAAATCTTTCTGGTAACAGGCTTCCTAGCCTGTATTAAGGTGTCAATAACTGACTCAGAAAACCCACGTCTTGATAAAATCAAACGTTCAATTTCCAAGCAGTCAGCTTCAGAGAAGTTAGATTTTGATGTTTGAAAGGACCCTGTATCAGGAGGTCCTGTTTCAGAGGTAGAGACCAAGGTGGACAGGATGACATGTCCACCAGGTCTGCATACCAAGTCCTGCGTGGCCATGCAGGTGCTATCAGAATCACTGATGCTCTTACCTGTTTGATTCTGGCAATCAATCGAGGAAGCATCGGGAAGGGTGGAAACACATAAGCCATCCTGAAGTCCCAAGGTGCCGTCAGGGCATCTATTAGGACTGCTCCTGGATCCCTGGATCTGGACCCGTACCGAGGAAGCTTGGCGTTCTGTCGAGACGCCATGAGATCTATCTCTGGTTTGCCCCAACGTCGAAGTATTTGGGCAAAGACCTCCGGATGAAGTTCCCATTCCCCCGGATGAAAAGTCTGACAACTTAAGAAATCCGCCTCCCAGTTCTCCACTCCCGGGATGTGGATTGCTGACAGGTGGCAAGAGTGAGACTCTGCCCAGCGAATTATCTTTGATACTTCCATCATTGCTAGGGAGCTTCTTGTCCCTCCCTGATGGTTGATGTAAGCTACAGTCGTGATGTTGTCCGACTGAAACCTGATGAACTCCCGAGTTGTCAACTGGGGCCAAGCCAGGAGGGCGTTGAGAACTGCTCTCAATTCTAGAATGTTTATTGGCAGGAGACTCTCCTCCTGACTCCATTGTCCCTGAGCCTTCAGAGAATTCCAGACGGCACCCCAACCTAGAAGGCTGGCGTCTGTTGTTACAATTGTCCAGTCTGGTCTGCTGAATGGCATCCCCCTGGACAGATGTGGCCGAGAAAGCCACCATAGAAGAGAATTTCTGGTCTCTTGATCCAGATTCAGAGAAGGGGACAAGTCTGAGTAATCCCCATTCCACTGACTTAGCATGCACAATTGCAGTGGTCTGAGGTGTAAGCGAGCAAATGGCACTATGTCCATTGCCGCTACCATTAAGCCGATTACCTCCATGCATTGAGCCACCGATGGGTGTTGAATGGAATGAAGGGTGCGGCAAGCACTTTGGAGTCTTGTTAACCTGTCCTCTGTCAGGTAAATCTTCATTTCTACAGAATCTATAAGAGTCCCCAGGAAGGGAACTCTTGTGAGTGGAACGAGTGAACTTTTCTTTTCGTTCACCTTCCATCCATGTGACCTTAGAAATGCCAGTACTAACTCTGTATGAGACTTGGCAGTTTGAAAGCTTGAAGCTTGTATCAGAATGTCGTCTAGGTACGGAGCTACCGAAATTCCCCGCGGTCTTAGTACCGCCAGAAGAGCACCTAGAACCTTTGTGAAGATTCTTGGAGCTGTAGCCAATCCGAATGGAAGAGCTACAAACTGGTAATGCCTGTCTAGAAAGGCAAATCTTAGATACCGGTAATGATCTTTGTGAATCGGTATGTGAAGGTAAGCGTCCTTTAAGTCCACTGTGGTCATGTACTGACCTTCTTGGATCATGGGTAAAATTGTCCGGATAGTCTCCATTTTGAATGATGGAACTCTTAGGAATTTGTTTAGGATCTTTAAATCCAGGATTGGTCTGAAAGTTCCCTCTTTTTTGGGAACCACAAACAGATTTGAGTAAAACCCTTGTCCCTGTTCCGACCGTGGAACTGGATGGATTACTCCCATTAACAATAGTTCTTGTATGCAGCGTAGAAACGCTTCTTTCTTTGTTTGGTTTGTCGACAACCTTGACAGATGAAATCTCTCTCTTGGAGGAGAGTGTTTGAAGTCCAGAAGGTATCCCTGAGATATTATCTCTAGCGCCCAGGGATCCTGGACATCTCTTGCCCAAGCCTGGGCGAAGAGAGAAAGTCTGCCCCCCACTAGATCCGATCCCGGATCGGGGGCCCTCAATTCATGCTGTTTTAGTGGCAGCTGCAGGCTTCCTGGCCTGCTTGCCCTTGTTCCAGGACTGGTTAGGTCTCCAGCCTTGTCTGTAGCGAGCACCAGATCCTTCTTGTTTTGGAGTAGTGGAAGTTGATGCTGCTCCTGCTTTGAAATTCCGAAAGGAACGAAAATTAGACTGTCTAGCCTTAGGTTTGGCTTTGTCTTGAGGTAGGGCGTGGCCCTTACCTCCTGTAATGTCAGCGATAATTTCTTTCAAACCAGGCCCAAATAAGGTCTGTCCCTTGAAAGGTATATTAAGTAATTTGGACTTAGAAGTTACATCAGCTGACCAGGATTTTAGCCACAGTGCTCTGCGCGCCTGAATGGCGAATCCGGAATTCTTAGCCGTAAGTTTAATTAAATGTACTACGGCTTCCGAAATGAATGAATTAGATAGCTTAAGTACTCTAAGCCTGTCTGAAATGTCGTCCAGCGTAGCTGAACTAAGATTCTCTTCTAGAGACTCAATCCAGAATGCCGCTGCAGCCGTGATCGGCGCAATGCATGCAAGGGGTTGCAATATAAAACCTTGTTGAACAAACATTTTCTTAAGGTAACCCTCTAATTTTTTATCCATTGGATCTGAAAAGGCACAGCTATCCTCTACCGGGATAGTGGTACGTTTAGCTAAAGTAGAAACTGCTCCCTCCACCTTAGGGACCGTTTGCCATAAATCCCGTGTGGTGGTGTCTATTGGAAACATCTTTCTAAATATCGGAGGGGGTGAGAACGGCACACCGGGTCTATCCCACTCCTTAGTAATAATTTCAGTTAGTCTCTTAGGTATAGGAAAAACGTCAGTACTTGTTGGTACAGCAAAATATTTATCCAACCTACACATTTTCTCTGGTATTGCAACTGTGTTACAATCATTCAGGGCCGCTAACACCTCCCCTAGTAAAACACGGAGGTTTTCCAGCTTAAATTTAAAATTTGAAATATCTGAATCCAATCTGTTTGGATCAGAACCGTCAGCCGCAGAATGAAGCTCTTCGTCCTCATGTTCTGCAAGTTGTGACGCAGTATCTGACATGGCCCTAACATTATCAGCGCACTCTGTTCTCACCCCAGAGTGATCACGCTTGCCCCTTAGTTCTGGTAATTTAGCCAAAACCTCAGTCATAACAGTAGCCATATCTTGTAATGTTATTTGTAATGGCCGCCCAGATGTACTTGGCGTCGCCATATCGCGCACGTCCCGAGCGGGAGATGCAGGTACTGTCACGTGAGGCGAGTTAGACGGCATAACTCTCCCCTCGTTGTTTGGTGAAATTTGTTCAATTTGTACAGATTGACTTTTATTTAATGTAGCATCAATACAGTTAGTACATAAATTTCTATTGGGCTCCACCTTGGCGTTAGTACAAATAGTACAGGTCTCATCTTCTGAATCAGACATGTTTAACAAACTAGCAAATAAACTTGCAATTTGGAAATACTATACAAGTAAAATACAATGAAAAAACGAACTGTGCTTGAGAAGCACTGAATATATATAACAGATGAAATCAATCAGCTTTGTAAAACAAAATGCAACTTAGCAAAGGCTTGTACCCAGTAGCAAGGAATAACTAACCCTGAGGCATAAAAAAGTTAAAGAATAAACGTTTTTTATCACAGTCAACTACAATCTTACAGCTCTGTTAGATTACTTCCCTCAAATTGGCTTTGAAGATCTCTGGGTTCTGTAGAGATAAACCGGAACATGCAGGAAAAAACAATGAGCTTTTGACTGAAATTTTTGATGCGTAGCAAAAGCGCCAAAAAAGGTCCCACCCCCTCACACACAACAGTGAGAGAGATAAAAAACTGTAATAATTAGATCCAGCAACTGCCAAGTGGAAAAATAGTGCCCAAACATTTTATTCACCCAGTACCTCAGAAAATGAAAACGATTTTACATTCCAGCAAAAACGTTTAACATAATTAAGAGTTATTAAAAAGCCTGTTGCATTGCTATTAGGCTAAGGTCTTATATACACAGTGTAATTCCAGTGAAGTACCATTCCCCAGAATACTAAAATGTAAATTATACATACATGATATAATGTCGGTATGGCAGGATTTTCTCAGCAATTCCATTGTTAGAAAATAAAAACTGCTACATACCTCTTTGCAGAATAAACTGCCCGCTGTCCCCTGATCTGAAGTTTACCTCTCCTCAGATGGCCGAGAAACAGCAATATGATCTTAACAACTCCGGCTAAAATCATAGTAAAAACTCTGGTAGATTCTTCTTCAAACTCTACCAGAGAAGGAATAACACACTCCGGTGCTATTAAAAAATAACAAACTTTTGATTGAAGAAATAAACTAAATAAAATCACCATAGTCCTCTCACACATCCTATCTAGTCGTTGGGTGCAAGAGAATGACTGGGGGTGATGTAGAGGGGAGGGGCTATATGCAACTCTGCTGGGTGAATCCTCTTGCACTTCCTGTTGGGGAGGAGTAATATCCCAGAAGTAATGATGACCCGTGGACTGATCACACTTAACAGAAGAAATGATATTTTGTAAACTGCAAAGCAAAATTAGCTGGGCATCAAACTCATTTTATATATGCATAGTATATGAAGCAGCTAACACTAGATTTTTCTTTGCATAAATGTTTTGTAGACGATCCATTTATATACATACATTTTTTTTTTTTTAATGTATAGTTTTGTTTATTTTTAAATAACATTGCGCTGATTTTTAAACTCCTAACCCATCCCCAAAGTTTTTAGAAGTAGACTGTTGTCTACCTACTCCAACTTGCTCCTGTTTGTGTAAAGGGTCTTTTCATATGCAGGGGAGGAGGGAGTGTTTTACCTTTTTGCTTTCCAGACCATTTCAGTTGGTGTCCCCACCTAACCTTTTCAACAGTGCTTCTAAGTAAGTTTTTAAAAGGTTTTATACTGGCTTTTTAGATCCGTATCTGTGCATGTAGGCAACTTTGTATTTAAAGAGAACTACTACTGATTGTGCTCAAGGGCAGGGCATTCCTCACCTTTTGTATAACTGAATAATTGCACCTACAACTGCTATTTTCCCCTACTGTACTTGTTTGTATATTACTGTAAAGTTTTTATTCTTTGTATAGCGTAATCTGCTGGCGCTTTATAAATAAATGATGATGATAATAATAATAATAGTAGTGTCCATTACATGCAGTTATATGAAAACTGGTGTATATCATCCCTTTAAGCACTACATTGCAGATCTGCATAAAAAAGAAGTATTTTAAAAGCATTTAAACTGTCAATTTGATACTAAACTTTGCACTGTTTTGCATTCCAGGGACATGCCCTTTCAAAGGCCTACTGAGTATATTTATATTCTAAACTAAAATGTTAAACAGGTTAAATATTTATCTGTTTAAATTGATACTGAACTTGAAACTAGGGGGAAGTATGTTTTCTGTATTATTAATTCCCAAGAAACCTTTGACAAGCTAATTAACCCATGACAAAAATAGAGATTTGAAATTTTTCTTTATAAAATAAATGTAGAACTATACTCCATAGAATCTCAATAGACTCTTCTATACAGAATTCTCAATATAAGATTAACAGATGCTCTTTTTTTTCTGCTTCTAAACTAGGTCATTAAAGGACCAGTAAACACAGTAGATTTGCATAATCAACAAATGCAAGATAACAAGACAATGCAATAGCACTTGGTCTGAACGTCAAATGAGTAATAGATTTTTTTTCTGACAATTTTAAAAGTTATGTCTATTACAACTCCCCTTGTACCATGTGACAGCCATCAGCCAATCACAAATGCATATACGCTTATTCTGTAAATTCTTGCACATGCTCAGTAGGAGCTGGGGACTCAAAAAGTTTAAATCTAAAAAAAAATTGCACTTTTTTTTAATGGAAGTAAATTGGAAAGTTGTTTAAAATTGCTGCTCTATCATGACAGTTTAATTTTGACTTGCTATACAGTACACATTTCCCCACACTTTTATTACCTCCTTCAAGGCCTGTTGCCATATTAAAGGGGCAGTTAACACTTTGAAATTGTAATATAAAATGTTTAATTATGTGTAGTAAAAAAACAAACTTTGCTATGTACCTTAAAGTGATGGTAAATTCAAATAGTCTGACTATCATCAACCGTGCAACTATAAAAATAAGTAGGTGTTTTATTCATCAAAAATGTCAATACCACCTTGTATTTATGTAAACTAAAGCAAACTGCTCTGATTGTAATGTGCGCTCCAGTAGCCCTGCCAGTCAGTGTTTGTTTTTACTGATGTTTTCTCTGCTATCCAATCACATTCCTGCCATTCTGGCATGTTTGTAAGAAAAGAAAAAGTTCTTTAGCCAATGCGTTCGCTTGGGATCACTCTACAACGGCGCTGTGCATAAAGCCGGAACAACAAGGGGGGCGGAGTGAACGGATGTCGCAATAAAAAAGTAAGAATCAAAGAATATAAAACGTTATCGTTTTTTTCTTAAATAAAGTAAGCGACTCGACTGTTTATCAGATTTATTTTCAAATCAAGCTTACCAGACTATATAAATTTAGTTAATTTACCACTTTTCATGTAATTGAAGTCTTTTAATTGTTTGCAAGCCTAACCCTGATACATAAATGTCCCTAACTGGTGATCAAATAAGATGCTGCAAAACAATTCCTGTTTTTGTCAACAAAATGACAATGGCTAGCCTTGTCTATCCAGTATCAAGTCTGGATTGACTCCTTCAAATATGGCAAGTAGTGGGTAGCGTTTGGCTGTTGAAAAACATCTGCAGCAAAACCATTTCAAACTCCTCTATAATATTTATTTATTGCAAGACAGTCAAGACAGACAGTGAGCTGTTGTTTACTACTTACCAACCGGATCTGGCTCAATGCTGCTCTGTTGTTTAAAATGTCTTGTACATTAGGCTATTAGGTTCCGCTTTTTAGAATTGTATTGCAGTAATTAGTCTGTATGGCTGTAATCTTCAATTATTTCCTCTTTTTGCTTTTCCCAAAATAGTAGATTTGATATTTCTTCCCTGTAGTATTTGAACTATATAACGGCATTGTTTTTCATCTCATAGTACAGAATACATTGCAGACCTCCAAAGTTTTTGACCCATACTAAGTTCTCAACCAGCTTCTATCTCTCTCCCCGTTTGCAACACACATGCACATTCTTGTCATATTCAAGTGGGTCTGTGCTTATAACCACCCTGTAAGGAACAACCCCAGTGACATTACTGGACACCCTAGACAAATGCAATAACACCATTCTCGTTCACTCTGCGGTCTCGCGTCAGCCTCAAAAGTAATGTCCCATAAAGTTCAATGCTGTCTAAATTTATTTCCCTTACAATCTAAAATGGTGCCGATTTCCTCTCCAAGATGGAATATTGAAGTAATTGTAGGAACCATGCACTGTAGACAAGAGGTGACCATAAAAATTTGCATTTTTTTGGGGGGGGGGGGGTGTAGTTTCTTAGTGTATTTTCTTTAACCCCTTAATGACCACAGCACTTTTCCATTTTCTGTCCGTTTGGGACCAAGGCTATTTTTACATTTTTGCGGTGTTTGTGTTTAGCTGTAATTTTCCTCTTGCTCATTTACTGTACCCACACATATTATATACCGTTTTTCTCGCCATTAAATGGACTTTCTAAAGATACCATTATTTTCATCATATCTTATAATTTACTATAAAAAAAATTATAAAATATGAGGAAAAATGGAAAAAAACACAGATCTGGTGAATATGTCATCGGCTCCACCATGGAAGCTACCTTTGAGACGAGACCTTCTTGTTCAAGGTCCGTTCGAACATCCGAATCTGGTCCCACTCCAGCTGACTGCTTGGAGATTGAACGCTTGATCTTATCAAAGCGAGGGTTCTCAGATTCTGTTATTGATACTCTTGTTCAGGCCAGAGAGCCTGTAACTAGAAAAATTTACCACAAAATTGGGAAAAAATATATCTGTTGGTGTGAATCTAAAGGATTCCCTTGGGACAAGGTTAAGATTCCTAAGATTCTATCCTTCCTTCGAGAAGGATTGGAAAAAGGATTATCTGCAAGTTCCTTGATGGGACAGATTTCTGCCTTGTCTGTGTTACTTCACAAAAAGCTGGCAGCTGTGCCAGATGTTCAAGCCTTTGTTCAGGCTCTGGTTAGAATCAAGCCTGTTTACAAACCTTTGACTCCTCCTTGGAGTCTCAACTTAGTTCTTTCAGTTCTTCAGGGGGTTCCGTTTGAACCCTTACATTCCGTTGATATTAAGTTATTATCTTGGAAAGTTTTGTTTTTGGTTGCAATTTCTTCTGCTAGAAGAGTTTCAGAATTATCTGCTCTGCAGTGTTCTCCTCCTTATCTGGTGTTCCATGCAGATAAGGTGGTTTTACGTACTAAACCTGGTTTTCTTCCAAAAGTTGTTTCTAACAAAAACATTAACCAGGAGATAGTCGTGCCTTCTCTGTGTCCGAAACCAGTTTCGAAGAAGGAACGTTTGTTGCACAATTTGGATGTTGTTCGCGCTCTAAAATTCTATTTAGATGCTACAAAGGATTTTAGACAAACATCTTCCTTGTTTGTTGTTTATTCTGGTAAAAGGAGAGGTCAAAAAGCAACTTCTACCTCTCTCTCTTTTTGGATTAAAAGCATCATCAGATTGGCTTACGAGACTGCCGGACGGCAGCCTCCTGAAAGGATCACAGCTCCTTCCACTAGGGCTGTGGCTTCCACATGGGCCTTCAAGAACGAGGCTTCTGTTGATCAGATATGTAGGGCAGCGACTTGGTCTTCACTGCACACTTTTACCAAATTTTACAAGTTTGATACTTTTGCTTCTTCTGAGGCTATTTTTGGGAGAAAGGTTTTGCAAGCCGTGGTGCCTTCCATTTAGGTGACCTGATTTGCTCCCTCCCTTCATCCGTGTCCTAAAGCTTTGGTATTGGTTCCCACAAGTAAGGATGACGCCGTGGACCGGACACACCTATGTTGGAGAAAACAGAATTTATGTTTACCTGATAAATTACTTTCTCCAACGGTGTGTCCGGTCCACGGCCCGCCCTGGTTTTTTAATCAGGTCTGATAATTTATTTTCTTTAACTACAGTCACCACGGTATCGTATGGTTTCTCCTATGCAAATATTCCTCCTTAACGTCGGTCGAATGACTGGGGTAGGCGGAGCCTAGGAGGGATCATGTGACCAGCTTTGCTGGGCTCTTTGCCATTTCCTGTTGGGGAAGAGAATATCCCACAAGTAAGGATGACGCCGTGGACCGGACACACCGTTGGAGAAAGTAATTTATCAGGTAAACATAAATTCTGTTTTTTCTAACTTTGACCCCCAAAATCTGTTACATATCTACAACCACCAAAAAACACCCATGCTAAATGGTTTCTAAATTTTGTCCTGAGTTTAGAAATACCCAATGTTTACATGTTCTTTGCTTTTTTTGCAAGTTATAGGGCAATAAATACAAGTAGCACTTTGCTATTTCCAAACCATTTTTTTTTCAAAATTAGCGCTAGTTACATTAGAACACTAATATCTTTCAGGAATCCCTGAATATCCATTGACATGTATATATTTTTTTTTAGAAGACATCCCAAAGTATTGATCTAGGCCAATTTTGGTATATTTCATACCACCATTTCACCGCCAAATGCAATCAAATACAAAAAATTGTTCACTTTTTCACAAATTTTTTCACAAACTTTCGGTTTCTCACTGAAATTATTTACAAACAGCTTGTGCAATTATGGCATAAATGCTTGTAAATGCTTCTCTGGGATCCCCTTTGTTCAGAAATAGCAGACATATATGGCTTTTATATGTTCTAGCTACCTTTTTAACAGAGATAAACTGGGAGCTTCCAAGTACGTTTTTAAACGGTTTTATACTGGATTTTTATATCAGTAGCTGTGCATATTATTCTTTATAGTAGTGTCTATTGCATGCAGTTATATGAAAATTGGTGTATACTGTCCCTTTAATGATTCAGATAGAGCATGGAATTAAAAAGCTAATATCAAATTTAATTTGTTCATTTTTTTGAAGGGCATACTTGGGTAGGCTCAGGAGCATTTGTGTGTCATGAGCACTATATGGCAGTATGTAACATTGGTAAGCCATTTGAGTAGGTTTATCTTTTTTCTTGTGATCAATAAGGGAGCACACTGCTGAATCAAGGTTATGAATCCTGCAGAATGCACTCCTGTCTCTCTTGGGTAGAAAAAAAAAAACAGGAAACATGGGCAGAATTATTATTCATATTATTCATTTTTACTCCATAAACTTTTATTGTGAATTCAGTTTTGAGTTAAATTTTACTTTGAAGGATGGTACAGCCTGTTTAACACTATACTTTGTATTAAGTCCTTGGGTTCAGGATAATCCATTTAATATTTTGTATGAGACTGAAACTACTTTGTTATGGTACGTTGTATCAGGGGCGGAACTACCATTGGTGCAGTGGCACCAGGTCCCAAGTGCTTGGGGGCGCCCATAGCAGCCAGTCTATACATAGGCATGTGCAGAATGTGTGCAATCCTAATGCAGGGGAGCCTTTTATTAGTGCAGGTGCCAGGTATATCTGTCTATCATAAAAATCATTATACAGAGCAGCGTTATATTATTCTTATTACTGAGTAACCTTTGGAGGGCCCAAAATATATTATTGCACCAGGGCCCCCTGTTGAGTAGATCCGCTACTGCGTTGTATGTAACGTTGTTGTTTATATGCTGTTATGTATACAATACTATATTACATTACGTATAGCTTGTTATGTTACATTGCTATATTTCGTTGTTATGTATACAATGTTATGTTACATTATGTATACGCTGTTTTGCATAAAATGTTATATTACGTTACGTTGTTATGTATATGTTGTTATATTACGTTATATTATGTTGTCATGTATACATTATGTATACAATGTGATGTTAAGTTACGTATACGCTGTTATGTATAAGTTATGTTACATTGCTATATTACGCTGCTATGTATACGTTATGTATACAATGTTATATTACGTTTCGTTTTTAAGTATACATTATGTATACGTTGTTGTATTATGTTGTCATGTATTTAATTTTATGTATACGCTGTTATAACATTGTATAAATAACACCGTAACATAACGTAATATGTTACATTATGTTTACATTGTTGTGTATAGGTTATGTATATGTTGTTATGAATACATTGTTATCTTACGTTGTTATGTATACACGTGGTTATGTATACATTATTATGTTATGTTGTTGTGAATACATTGTTACGTTTATGTTAACCTTTACTTGCCTCTTGCTTCTCATTAACATTATATACAGGGTTGTAAAATGTCACTATAGTTTAACAGTCAGGAGTAAAAAGTCCTTTAACCCCTTAATGACCGGACCATTTTTCAATTTTCTTACCCTTAATGACAATGGCTATTTTTACATTTCTGCAGTGTTTGTGTTTAGCTGTAATTTCCCTCTTACTCATTTACTGTACCCACACATATTATATACCGTTTTTCTCGCCATTAAATGGACTTTCTAAGGATACCATTATTTTCATCATATCTTATAATTTCCTATAAAAAAAATATAAAATATGAGGAAAAAATTGAAAAAAACACACTTTTTCTAACTTTGACCCCCAAAATCTGTTACACATCTACAATCACCAAAAAACACCTATGCTAAATAGTTTCTAAATTTTGTCCTGAGTTTAGAAATACCCAATGTTTACATGTTCTTTACTTTTTTTGCAAGTTATAGGGCCATAAATACAAGTAGCACTTTGCTATTTCCAAACAACTTTTTTTCAAAATTAGCGCTAGTTACATTGGAACCCTGATATCTGTCAGGAATACCTGAATATCCCTTGACATGTATATATTTTTTTTTAGAAGACAACCCAAAGTATTGATCTAGGCCCATTTTGGTATATTTCATGCCACCATTTCACCGCCAAATGTCATCAAATAAAAAAAAAAGTTCACTTTTTCACAAATTTTGTCACAAACTTTAGGTTTCCCACTGAAATTATTTACAAACAGCTTCTGCAATTAAGGCACAAATGGTTGTAAATGCTTCTTTGGGATCCCCTTTGTTCAGAAATAGCAGACTTATATGGCTTTGGGGTTGCTTTTTGGTAAGTAGAAGGCCGCTAAATGATGCTGCGCACCACACGTAAATTATGCCCAGCAGTTAAGGGGTTAATTAGGTAGGTTGTAGGGAGCTTGCATGGTTAATTTTAGCTTTAGGGTAGTGTAGTAGACAACCCCAAGTATTGATCTAGGCCCATTTTGATATATTTTATGCCACTATTTCACCGCCAAATGCGAGCAAACAATTAAAAAAAAATTCATTTTTCACAATTTTAGGTTTCTCACTGAAAGTATTTACAAACAGCTTCTGCAATTAAGGCACAAATTGTTGTAAAAGCTTCTTTGGGATCCCCTTTGTTCAGAAATAGCAGACATACATGGCTTTGGCATTGCTTTTTGGTAATTAGAAGGCCACTAAATGCTGCTGCGCACCACACGTAAATTATGCCCAGCAGTGAAGGGGTTAATTAGGTAGGTTGTAGGGAGCTTGCAGGGTTAATTTTAGCTTTAGGGTAGAGATCAGCCTCCCACCTGACACATCCCACCCCCTGATCCCTCCCAAACAGTTCTCTTCCCTCCCCCACCCCACAATTGTCCCCGCCATCTTAAGTACTGGCAGAAAGTCTGCCAGTACTAAATAAAAGGAGTTTTTCTTTTTTTAATAAAAAAAAATAAAATGTTTTAGCTGTGATGGACCCCTGCCTTAGCCCCAACCTCCATGATCCCCCCCCCAGCTCTCTAACCCTCTCCCCTACCTAATTGCCGCCATCTTGGGTACTGGCAGCTGTCTGCCAGTACCCAATTTGCCCCAAAAACAAGTGTTTTTTTTATCTTTTTTGCTATTTTTAAATGTTTTCTGTAGTGTAGCAGCCCCCCACAATACCCCAACCCCCTCCCCCTCCCAGATCCTTATATATTTATTTATTTTATTCTTTTTTCCCCCCTCTTCCCTCCTCATTGGTGTCAGTGGGTAGCTAATCGCGCGCGCGCACGCGCATGCGCGCCCCCGCACGCTCCCGGCGTGCACATTGCACTTATAGGAGCCGGATGCCGGGTAGCGATGGGCCGCCCACCCGCCTCCCTGTTATGCTCCCACCCACCAACGAACCGGCACCATCGCTACCGGTGCAGAGAGGGCCACAGAGTGGCTCTCTCTGCATCGGAGTCTTCTGAAAGGGTATTGCAGGATGCCTCCATATGGAGGCATCACTGCAATACCCTGAGAGCTGCTGGAAGCGATTGCGATCGCTTCCAGCACTCTCTTAGACAACTGACGTACCAGGTACGTCTATTGTCATTAACTGTAAGTTAATGCATGACGTACCTGGTACGTCAGTTGTCATTAAGGGGTTAAAGGGACAGTCAAATCAAAATTAAACTTTCATAATTCAGATAGGGCATGCAATTTGAAACAACTTTCCAATTTACTTTTAGCATCAAAATTGCTTTGTTCTCTTGGTATTGGAGTTATTTGAGTCAGTACTGATTGGCTAAAATGCATGTCTGTCAAAACAACTGAGATAAGGGGGGCGCAGTCTGCAGAGACTTGGATACAAGGTAATCACTGAGGTAAAAAGTATTAATATAACCGTGTTAGTTATGCAAAACTGGAGAATGGGTAATGAAGGGATTATCTATCTTTTTAAAGAATAACATTTTTCAAGTAGACTGTCCCTTTAATGTTAAAAATAGACAAAAGCCAAGTTTCTTACTAGTCTGGGGCTAGTGAACTAGGAATATTCAGCCCTGATTTTATATATGTAATCTGTTGTTAAAGAGACACTCAGATCAAAATTAAACTTTCATTATTCAGATAGAGCATGTAATTTTAAACAACTTTTAAATGTACTTCCATTAACAAAATGTGCACAGTCTTTTTCTTTCCTATGGCATGGAGAGTCCACAACGTCATTCCAATTATTAGTGGGATATTCAACTCCTGGCCAGCAGGAGGAGGCAAAGAGCACCCCAGCAAAGCTGTTAAGTGTAACTTCCCTTACCCATAATCCCCAGTCATTCTCTTTGCCTCTGTCAATGGAGGCTGTGCGAAGACGGTGTCTGAAAATATTTAATCCTTTTATGGGTACTTTTCCCTGCAAGCAAGGATTGGGGTCTAGCTGTGTCCACATCAATCTCTTTAGTAAGAGTAGTGATGGTTTTTAGCAGTTAGAAGGCGGCAAGGTGGTCTTTGCTTTACTTCTAACACTTTTGCTACCCCTTTGCAGAAAGCCAGGGTTGGTTACTCTGTTCTTTCTTTTACTACAGGTCACTGACAGTGAGTGGAGTACCAGTCACACCATAGTAGCTGTTATCTGCCCTTCAGCTGAATCCAGAAGTAAGTGCTTTTGCCTTCTAGGTACTGAAGGACAGCACTTTTGAGGTTAACCCTCAAGTGGATATATTTGGGACTCAGTTTATCCTTCTATGGTTAAGGGTACTTTCAGGGGCAACTTTATTGGCAACAGGTTCAATATGTTTAAAGGCAGACTACAGGCACTTTATAAATGAGAAGGGTTAATGCAGCTTACTTGCTTTTCCCCTCAATTTACTTGGCAAAGGGGGCTTTTTTTATTTATATTTGTCCAAAATCAGCTTAACGTTTAAAATGAAGGATACTTTATTAGGCCGTTTTTCACTTTCGCGCACTTATTATCTGTGGCGCAGTTTTTTTTTGGCCGCTCATGTGACCTCCACATTTCTGCTGGAGCGGAGCAGCGTGAGTTTAGAAGTGCCGCTTTTACTGTCTTTTGCTGATCAACTTTTTCTCTTGGAGGATAGGATCTCTGCTGACGACTATCGCTCCTCTTACTAGTGGGATCTTACTCCGGTTACAGTAGGAGCCGCATGGAGACACTTTTGCTTGAGGTTGCACTTAGAGGTTTTTAAATAAATATTTTTACACAAAGTCTTATTACTTCACTTGTGTTAGCCTCCATGTTAAAGGTTTCACATTGATTATTTTTTGGGCTCAATTTAATAAGAATTTTGCTCATAGATTTTTTCCTCATTTCAATAGGATTTAGTGGGAACTAATTACGGTAGCTATGGACTCAGAACAGGATCAGTCCATCTCTATGGATAAATGTTTATTATGTTTAGAGGCTCAAATTGTTTTACCTATGCAATTTTGTTCCTCATGCTTAGCTAAGACTTTAAAATTAAAAGACAAATTACTCCCCTCTGAGCCATGTATCTCACAGGATACTGCTGTGCGTGACATGCCTCAGCTTTCTCCTCAAACGTCCCAAGCTTTAATTGTTTCTAATTCTGTGCCTTCTGTTTCTTCTCATTCTCCTGGGGGTGTTTATTTACCAGGGGATTTTGCCGCACAGATAACTTCTGCAGTTTCTGTGGCTTTGTCTGCTTTACCTAATTCAGGTAAGCGTAAGAGAAAATCTAAACATTTGTCTGCTAGTAAGGTTCCTGACTCATCTAAATTTGCGTTGGTCAACCTGTCTTAAATGTCTGATGAGGAGAATACTTCAGTAGCTTCTGAAGGTGAGATCTCAGCATCTGACACTATGGGGAAAAAAATCTTCTGAATCTGAAGAAGTCAATTTCCGATTTAAGCTTGAACATCTCCGGTTGCTTCTGAAGGAGGTTCCATCTAGCTTGGACGACTCTGAACCTTTAGTTGCAGTCAACCCCAAGAAGTCCTCTAAACTTAATAGAGTTTATGATTCTCCAACGTCTGAGGATGTTTTTCCTGTTCCAGACAAGATGTCTGAAATTATAACTCAGGAATGGGGTAAGCCAGGGGTTTCTTTTTCCCTTTCTCCTGTTTTTAAAAAGATGTTCCCTGTTACTGACTCCATTTGGGACTCATAGTGCACTGTGCCTAAAGTAGAGGGAACTATCTCTACTCTAGCTAAAAGAACTACCATTCCTATAGAGGATTGTTCTTTTAAGGATCCAATGGATAAGAAGCTAGAGGCTTACTTAAAAAAGATGTACATCTATCAAGGATTACAGTGGCAACCTGTGGCAAGTATTGCCACGGTTGTGGGAGCAGAATCTTATTGGTGCGATGCCCTGTCTGATCTGATATCAGAAGAGACTAAGGTAGAGGAGATCCAAGATAGGATCAAAGCTCTTAAACTGGCCAATACCTTTATCTGCGATGCCAACATGCAGGTAATTAGACTGGGAGCTAAGATGTCTAGCTTTATTGTTCTAGCTGACTGGAAATCAACATGAAGGGTCCGCCCCCGATCCGGGTTTGGATCAGGTGGGGTGCAGGCTTTCTTTTTTTTCAACAGGCTTGGATACGCGATGTCCCAGATCCATGGGCTTTGGACATAGTATCCCAGGGTTACAAAATTGGAATTCAATTCATGCCCTCCAAGGGGCAGATTTCTCCTGTCAAACCAGGTAAAGAGGAAGGCCTTCTTAAATTGAGTAGAGAACCTATCCTCCCTGGGAGTTATTGTACCAGTCCCTCTAGAGGAACAAGGTCTAGAATTCTATTCAAATCTATTTGTGGTTCCCAAAAAGGAGGGAACTTTCCGTCCCATCCTAGATCTAAAGTGTCTCAACAAATTCCTCAGGGTTCCGTCCTTCATGATGGAAACTATTCGTTCCATCCTTCCATTGGTTCAGGAAGGTCAGCTCAGGATGACCATAGACCTGAAGGACGCATATTTACACATTCCCATTCACGAGTTTCTGAGGTTTGCCTTTCAGGACAAGCATTTCCAGTTTATTGCCCTTCTGTTTGCTCTTGCCACAGCTCCAAGAATATTCACAAAGGTTCTGGGAGCTCTATTGGCAGTGATCAGATCCCATGGAATTGCTGTGGCACCTAATCTAGTCAACATCTTGGTCAACATCTTGCGTCATCTTTTCAACTAGCAAAATCTCATACAGAGATGTTGTCTTTTCTACGTTCCCACAGGTGGAAAGTGAATCTGGAAAAGAGCTCTCTAGTTCCAACTACAAGAGTGTGTTTCCTAGGGACTATGATAGATTCCCTATCCATGAAGATTTTCCTGACTGACGTCAGAAAATCCAAACTTCTGGATTCTTGCCTTTCTCTCCAGTCTGCTATTCGTTTATCAGTGGCTCAATGCATGGAGGTGATTGGTCTGATGGTGGCTTCCATGGACATCATTCCTTTTGCTCAGTTCCATCTATGACCGCTGCAGCTTTGCATGCTCAGTCAATGGAATGGAGACCATTCAGATTTATCGCAGAGGATAAATCTGGACCCCCTAAATTGAGACTCTCTCGTTGTGGATTTCACAGGAACATCTGTCTCGGGGCACTTGCTTCCTGAGACCTTCCTGGGTAATTGTGACTACGGACGCTAGCCTGTTAGGCTGGGGAGCTGTTTGGGGATCTCTGAAAACTCAGGGCCTGTGGTCTCGGGAAGAGTCTTCTCTTCCCATAAACATCTTGGAGTTGAGAGCAATCTTCAATGCCTTGACAGCTTGGTCTCAATTATATTTAGTCTGGTTTATCAGATTCCAGTCGGACAACATCATTTCAGTGGCTTACATCAACCACCAGGGAGGAACTCGGAGTTCCTTGGCCATGAAGGAGGTGACTCGCATTTTGGAGTGGGTGGAAGCTCACGATTGTCTCCTATCTGCCATCCACATTCCAGGAGTGGACAATTGGGAGGCAGTGTTTCTGAGCAGATAGATTTTCCATCCTGGGGAGTGGGCTCTCCATCCGGAAGTGTTCTCCAGGATAACTCTCAGGTGGGGGGTTCCGGAGTTGGAGCTGATGACGTCTCGTCAGAACGCCAAGGTACAAGGTTCAAGGTCAAGAGATCCTCAGTCCGCCCTGATAAATGCTCTGGCGGTTCCTTGGGATTTTGGTCTAGCATACCTGTTTCCTCCATTTTGTTCTCCTTCCACGAGTAATTGCTTGTATCAAGCAGGAGAGAGCATCCGTGATTCTAATAGCTCCTGTCTGGCCTCGCAAAATCTGGTTTGCAGATCTGATGAAGATGTCATCTCTTCCACCCTGGAAGCTACCTCTGAGGAAGGACCTTCTAGTTCAGGGTCTATTCCTCCATCCAAATCTGGATTCTCTGAAGCTGACAGCTTGGAGATTGAATGCCTAGTCTTATCTAGACATGGTTTTTCTGAGGCGGTCATTGACACTATGCTTCAGGCTCGTAAACCTGTTACTCGCAGGATTTACCATAAGGTTTGGTGTAATTACCTTTTTTGATGCAAAGCTAAAGGTTTCTCCTGGAGTCGGGTAAGGATTCCCCGAATTTTATCCTTTATTCAGGATGGCCTGGAGAAAGGTTTGTCAGTCAGTACTCTGAAGGGTCAGATTTCTGCACTGTATTCTTTAGCACAAACGTCTGGCAGATTTACCAGATGTTCAAGCTTTTGTTCAGGCCCTGGTCAGAATCAGGCCTTTGTTTAAACCTGTTGCTCCTCTTTGGAGCCTTAACCTAATTGTTAAAGTTTTGCAGCAGGCTCCGTTTAAGCCGATGCATGTTGTTGATATAAAGTTGTTATCTTGGAAGGTTTTGTTTCAACTTGCTATTTGTTCCGCTCGCAGAGTTTCTGAGTTTTCAGCTCTGCAGTGTAATTCCCCGTACCTTATCTTTCATGCAGATAAGGCGGTCCTTCGTCCTAAATTGTGGTTTCTACCTAAGGTGGTGTCGGATTGAAACATTAACCAGGAAATTGTTGTGCCTTCTTTTTGACCTATTCCTGGATCTTGTGCGTGCTCTTAAATTTTACTTGCAAGCTACTAAAGATTTTCTGCAATCTTCCGCCCTGTTTGTTGTTTTCTCTGAAAAGCTTATGGGTCAGAAGGCCACTTCTACTACTCTTTTCCTCTGATTAAGAACTATGATTCTTTTTGCTTATGAGACTGCTGGACAGCAGCCTCCTGAGAGAATTACAGCCCATTCCACTAGGGCTGTCTCCTCTTCTTGGGCTTTCAAAAATGAAGCTTCTGTGGAACAGATTTGCAAGGCGGCAACATGGTCCTCTTTGCATGCTTTTTCCAAATTCTACAAATTTTTATTTTGCCTCGGCTGAGGCCTCTTTTGGGAGAAAGGTTCTTCAAGCAGTGGTGCCTTCTGTTTAGGTCCTCCTGCCTTGATCTCCCTCCCTGTTCATTCTGTGTCCTCTAGCTTGGGTATTAGTTCCCACTAGTAATTGGAATGACGTGGACTCACCATGCCATAGGAAAAAAACTAAATTTATGCTTACCTGATTTCTTTCTTTCTGGGCATGGAGAGTCCACGACCCCGCCCTCTATTTTAATTATAATTCGACCGTTTTTTTGAGTAAACCTCAAGCACCTTTACACCCTTGTGTTTTCTTCTTTTTCCATTTTTCTTTGGCTGAATGACTGGGGGTTATGTGTAAGGGAAGTGCTTTGCTGGGGTGCTCTTTGCCTCCTCCTGCTGGCCAGGAGTTGAATATCCCACTAGTAATTGGAATGACGTTGTGTATTCTCCATGTCCAAAAAGAAAGAAATTTATCAGATAAGCATATTTTTTTTTTTTATATTTACACATTTTGAGTCACCAGCTCCTGCTGAGCATGTGCAAGACTTGGCTGTCACATTAAACAGGAGGTGTGGAAATATACACAACTTTAAAATTTGTCAGAAAAAAATCTGCTACTCATTTGAAGTTCCGACTATTGCATTCTCTTGTTATCATGCATTTGTTAATTATGTAAATCTACTGTATTTACTGGTCCTGTCTGTATTCAGAGTTTATAAATTAATTTCCTCCCCTTAAAGGAAAAATTGTATCATGTTTACATTAAATATACATTAAAACCAAAATGCATCTTTCATGACACAGAGTGTAACCCCCCCCCCAAAAAAAAAAAAAACAACCCCCAGTTTACTTCTATTATCACATTTCTTTATTCTCTAGGTATCCTTTGTTGATATGCAGGTAGGTAGGCTTAGGAATGTGCATGTGTCTGGAGAACTATATGCTGCCATCTAGTGCTCAAACAAATTATTGCAAAACTGTTGCCATATAGTGCTTCGGACAAGAACATGCTCCTGAGTCTACCTAGATATGCTTTTGCAACAAAGTATACCAACCAATTAAAAATATTGGTATCCTACAGCGCTGCGTTTGGTGACCTCTTGCTCCTGTCTATAGTGGGTCCCCCAAGTACCCACTAGTTTAGTAGAATATAAAAGGATATATAGATAGGAGCGTCAAAAAATAGGCAGGGTCTTGTATGATTGATAATTGTAGCTCTGATGCTAGACCCTAGGTTGGGATTGCATATATTGTGTGTTTAGGAAAGTCCCTATATGAAATTCTGTGTCATAAGGATAGACTCAGAAATTGGGTATGATGTGTTTCACAAAGAATATTTATTACAATTTACACAAAATGTCATATGATTAAAAACAATTAGGTACGATACACAGATATTAAAAAACAATCAAGTACATGGATCCATGTAAATAAAATCCTATTTCATATAAATATGTCCTAAAATGATCTAAGAACAAATATGGCTGTTGGATGTTAAAATATTTGTGAGTCTCACATATACAGTATGGTGTTGAGGTCGTACTCGTGAGTGACCTCTCTAGTATAATAGACACAAAAAAATTTTTGTGAAAAAAATACACAAGAATACCAATATAACATAAAATTGAATGGAAAAAGGGGGTGAACGTTGTGATCAAAAGACACTTAAAAACAATCGTGATCAAAAGATATTTAAAAACAGTCTCCAAGGATGGGATCTATAAAAACAGTTGGAGTGAACATGTGAATAAATACAAGTGAGGATGTGATCCACAAAAATATGTGTATATAAGAACAAATCGCAAAAAACTTATTTATAAAAATATATTGGAAAAAATGCTGAAAACTTTTGTGGACAACAGGTGTGTACACAAACTAGTTGGTGTGATTATAAAGTCATTGTTGGAGGTGTGATAGTTCCTGGAATGCAGTCCATTTGGTGTAATGATCCTTTGAAAATCCTTTGTTTGTAATCCTAAGATCGTTTTAGAAGTCCTAAAAAATGTTTGAAAATCGATGTGTAAGGATATAAAAATTGTGTAAAAGTGTGATCAAAGTGTAGAAAAAATGATGAGGTAAAAAATGGTGGAAAAAATAAAAATAAGGATACTCTGGAAATTCCTCAAGACCTATAAATAGAAAATACTGACATAGTGTAATACTGTTTAGGTATTTTAGAATTAGTAGGAATAAAACTCACCATATATCTGTCAACGCGTTTCGGCCTGCCAAGGAGGCCTTTCTCAAGACTTAGTATAAAGTGAAAACGTGTATTTAGTTAAATGCTAATTTCAGTTTAAACACTTAGACACTGGCTGAAGAAGCTTTTATAAGAAGCCTATATTTGTCAAAATCATTTGCTGACCGTTATTATTATGAGTGTTTTTTTGTTTTATTCAGGCCACCTCTTTTCAGAAGACTGCCCGAACTGTGGAACGTCACACGCGATGGGAGAAATGGCGCTGGTATATTATTGCAGGATCGATTGTTACAGCAGTAATAGTGATTCTGATTACCATACTGGCTGTTCAGCTGGGAGGTGGGAGCAGCAGCCCTGCAGAAGAGCGAGCGGCATCCGAAGACCCAAACTGATCCCTATTCCTATCATACTCGTCGCCCATCATGGGAATAATTGGATGTTGAAATTTGTACTCGGCAATCCTGGCGTTTTTTATATTAGAGCATCTGTCAGTGCTGGGGACATGTGAAGGTTAAAGAACACAGCTCATTGTATACAGTCCTGCAGAGCATTGCAGTACTTTTCATTACATTGCAGCCATGCAGAACATTCTGCCATCATCTATAGAGATCTGCTGCTCTAAGGCATTCATATTGTACAGATCTGTGGAGCACTGCTATATTCTCCCCCCCACACACACACACATTGCCCTTTGGAGTTGCAAATTGTAATCAGTGCAATGGTAGCTCTATTAAGCATCGCTTATTTGTAAAACATTGGAAATTTATGGAAACGTGATGGTAAATGCAAATATTACAATGTATTAAAGACTTAATGTACATAAAAAATTGTAGAAAAACAAC
The DNA here is from genome assembly GCF_027579735.1 of Bombina bombina. Classification (NCBI taxonomy): domain Eukaryota; kingdom Metazoa; phylum Chordata; class Amphibia; order Anura; family Bombinatoridae; genus Bombina; species Bombina bombina. Next base: position 695,166,558 of record NC_069504.1, on the reverse strand, counting down.
TTGCTTTATTCGTATTCCTAGGTGTTTACATATGTTACAACACAGACAGAATGTAGAGTTTTTTTTAATTTATCCCATATTATAACGTTTGGAACAAAGGTCACCAAGCTGTGTTTAAAGGCAGAGAAGGGTGAACATAAAACAAAAGGAGGAAGAGGGTAAGGACAAATTACACGAGTGAAGCTGATGCTGAGGAAGATAAAAACTCATACTAATGAATAAACTTAGGCCTATATGCAGCAAATAGGGACAGAATGGGTTAAAATAGGTATTTAATTATTTTATTATGTATTATTTTATTATCAGGTATTTGTAGAGCACCAACAGATTCCACAGCGCTTGTTTATAAGACTGGAGATTATAATTATTTGGAAATGATAATAAAATGGCTGCTTGTTCTGGGAGCTAATTCTTATCTCCTGTTGTAAATTCCTCAGTTCTATACTAGAACTACTCTTGTCTACTCAGCAAATCCTTGGTCCCATGAAGCCCAGTGTTTCTCAACCTTTTTGTAGCAAGTACCCCTGTAGGCATTCATTTGATTTCTATGTACCCCAACTGTAACATAAATGTAACTGATCTTTTAAATGAGCAAAATAGAAACCATGTGTATCACTTGATTTCACCAGCTTGTATCAGATATGTTAAGTAAATATATAGGAATCTATTTGTTTTCTGGTTTTCGGAATGCAATATTTGGCAATATTACCACAGAGAATAATAAACACATAAACACAGATATATAGCCCATTTATGTTAATAATTAGATACAATTACTAAGCTTCTTACATTAAAACAGAGGGAAATAAACTATTTCTGCATGATGAGGAAAATAATATTTATGGTACCATCTTTCTATGTTAATAAGCATTTCATGCACAGTTGTATCTGTCTTGATTTACTGTGGCATACTTCAGTATGATGCACTTTACCTGTTTTACAGTGGCACATTTATCTGACACTTGTCTCTATGACACTTGGTCACAGTAATACACTTTCTCTGTTTATATGAGTGAAGCTCAACTCCAGCCCTCAACAAGCCAGATCTAAGGTTTTACTAATTTACAATAATGGGTCGGCTCCTACGCTTTACATTCCTACTTTTCAAATAAAGATAGGAAGAGAATGAAGAAAAAATGAAAATATATGTAATGCTATGCATGATGTATAACATGTACAAAAAGAGTCACATTGTACTTCACTAATGTTCTGATCCATCTGCCAGTGTTCCTTGGTGGAAAGCCAAGGCCCAGTAATTATGTGCATGCTTTTTCTTTTTCTCCCTTTCTCTATCTCACATTTATTTATTTTCTCCCTCTCTTGTTTTCCTTGCTTTTATCTTTCTCTATATAAAGGTGTAGTGCATACTTGTGTCAGAGCAGAACATTCACAAACTGCTCTTATGTTCTACATAATTAAATGCTAAGAGCTGCAGCACACAATGTGGTGCAACCGCTACAGTTATTACACATCCTGTTTTGCGTAGGAATTCTGCCTCGGGCTACATACCACCCCTGGACTATAGTGAGTAGTGTTTAACTGCTCAGTGTCCTTGCAACTAAGTCAGTGCTGTCTTTGGTTGCTTTAAAGGGACAGTTTACCCAAAAAATGTTCTCCCTTTTAAATTGTTTCCAGTGATCCATTTCACCTACTGGAGTGTATTAAATGGTTTACAAGTAGCTCCTTTACCCCTATTTCCGCATTTGAAATAGCTGATTTAGCCTGTGGTATCCACACCTATACTGAAGGTTTCTATACTGGAGTCTAGGTTATTGACAAGCCTATGTAAACTCAGCAAGCAGAAGAAATTACACTCCCAGTGGGGTGCAGGATAGTTAAAGTAATGGTAAATCCTAGAATTTCTGAAACGCTAGGATTTACCATTGGAACAAATAAAGGGGACTTTCAGTCATTAAGTATAAAGTACTTCATGCTGAAAGCTCCTTTTGTTTGCCGCATTGAGCTGCTAAGGCAGCTCATGGAAGAACGTTATTTGGCTGAGAGGTGACGTTTCCACCTCTTAGCCTATAGCCGTGCAGAAAAACCGGCTTGTTGGACTGAAAGCCCCCTTTATTTGTTACAGTGGTAAATCCTAACGTTTTAGAAATGCTAGGATTTACCATCTATTTAAAGGGACATTATACACCCAAAAAATATGGGCTATTTAAATAAAGCACCAAAAGAAGATAAAGTTTGTAATTGACATGCATTAGCAATTTTGCTGTTAAAGCTTGTAAAAATCATGATAACCCTTGAAGGGATTTAACTAACTAAGAAAATGTGGTGGAATCTTACCCTCTCCTCCCCTCCTCAGTGTTTAGGGCACCGGACATGAAGAACACACTCGCAGCTCTATGAAATACACATTGTATAAAATGTTAGTAGTCTGCCTACTGAAGGTTTCAGCCGATCCAGCCTCTGTCCTCAATCTAAATATTTCCCAAAACATTACAGGATCATATTTGATAGAGCTGGTTGTGAAATATTCAGATTGTATCTACAGAATGCTGTGGAGCAGTCAGGGAGAGAAAGGGTGCTAGGTGAGGGGATTGTAATTTACATGCATTAGCATGTCTAGCTGTGTGTATTACGTACATATTTTTATTTAGTGAAATCCCTCCAAGGGTTATCATGATTTTTACAAGCTTTAACCGCAAACTTGCTAATGCATGTCAATTACAAATGTTACCTTCTTTTGATGCTTTATTTAAATAGTCCATATTTTGTTGGGTGTATGTCCCTTTAAGAAATACAATTTAAAAATTTTCAGTGTTCTCTCTTAAGTATTTAGCTTTGGTTTACAAACAAATAGAAGATAAGGAAGCATGTGTGTGTACACAAAGTTATAACATAATTAGATCTAAAATTATCTGCAAACTCAACCCATTGTAATAGGCTGTGGTTTAAAAAGCACAAAACAGCTATTTCATAAACACAAATAAACCTAAAATGTAATTTCTCATACATTCTATACTCTGCATCTAGTATAACAAGTCATTAGAAACACATTAAGAGGAAAACAATTTTACATTGTACTGTCCCTTTAACATGACTGTACCCGTTACCCTCTGATATTCTCATTCCCATGGGCCATGTGCCCAGTTTAGAGAAAGCGACCTCTGTGTAAGGGCCTGTTTACAAATGGCTTGTGACTAGGAAGGGAACAGGGTGGGGGAGAATAGACTGTGTGTGAGTTGAGGGGTGGGTGAAAATTACAAACAAAAATATATGAGCATGATAACAATTTACATCTTGAAAGAAAGCTATTCTGTATAAAAACGCACTAAACAGTTTTTTAAATATATCTGCTGTTGCAATGTCTTTTTTTTTTATCTTTGACATTTTCTGTTTGTGAACTTTGCCCAAAATGAACTTGTTTTTGGTTGATATGAATAAACTCATTGTCATAGATTCATTAAAGCTCCTTTTATAAAATATGCTGCTAATGCTAGAGTATGTTTTATTTACTTTAGGCTTTTCTTTGGTTTACGTATTTTATAACCGTGAACTTAGGAAAACAAATTAAAAACAAAATAGATAAAACTGAGTACCCCAGGAGTAGTTTCTTAACAACCTTGCAGCATGCCGTTTTTTTTTTACTCCAAGATTGCTATAGAAGTAAATACAAGGTGTAGATTTTGTAGCATTGCAATCTTCTCATACGCATGTACATACCAGTCAATTAAATGAACCGTAAACGCTTAAATTGTAATATAGGATGCAAAGTAAAAGAGCTTTATATACATTAGTTGTTCATTTTGCCTCCTTTCTGGTAAATTAAATCTGAAAATTGTGTTTTTTTTCCCCAGTCCTGAGAACTGGAAGAGCAAATGTCAGGCTTTACAGGCCTAATTTTGCCAGGTAGCTCTCCCTATTTTGCAGTTTATCTTATCGTTTCTGCTGACAATGGAGACTTTTTGTTAACACAATGACAGTGGACTCCAGTAGAGATTGGCTTCTCCAAATAAGTAAATTGGTGAGGAGAGATTGACCTCTGTGAGGGTAAAAAAAAGCAAATGTTGTAATGTTCCTACTCTGCTGAAAACAATTATAATTAGGTGTTTACTAACCCTATAACCCATTGTTCCATTTGGATGTAGGTACTGCTTTACACAGTACTTTGCCCAGCGTACTGCATTGACATAGTTTATACGCGCCAACACTTTGAGGCATGCTGTGGTGCCCACTGTCAGCTAAGACAGCGGAGACTGCAGCTGGGGGCAGAAGGCATCTGCCTTCATATAGCAAGGTAGCACTGACATATTGCCAGTAACAAATATGGTGCAGTGGGGTGGGGGAAAGATAGCTATTTCTGAGGGATCAGGGAGGTGTGAGGGGGTTAACTACACTACAGAAAATATATAAATGATTAACCCCTTTGCTATTGGGAATTTTGGGGAAAAACTTGCTCAAAATATAATTATATATATATATATATATATATATATATATATATACAGGTATACCTCACTTTACAGCGCTTCACTTTACAGCACTTTGTGGAGCTGAAGTTCAACCTCCAAGGATTTTGAAACAGTGCTGTAATCATTGTGAGATTGCGAGAAAAGTGACTGGCACCATTTTGTTATGCGCAGTTCACTCTATTTACAGCATTACAGTGCAATCTGTGTCTCAGTGCTATAGCCTGGCACATTTTACTACATTAATTGTCACTATTTTACAGGTACAGTATTTATTGAATACTGTGCTGTGCTAGTGTTAAACTAAACATAGCACTATTGCTCCCCTAATATATGTTAGTTCAAACATGTTTTCAAGTTTTGAAACACACACTGGCAAGTGAAAAGAAAGCTAAAACCGTATTGTTTCACTTTAAGGCGGTTTTCACTTTACAGCGGGACTCTGGTCCCTATCCCGCTGTATGAGCGGGGTATACCTGTATATAAATATTTTTAAGTAGGCAACCCAGGGTATTGATCTAGGCCCATTTTGGTATATTTCATGCCGCAGTTTTGCCGTCAAATGCGATCATATTTAGAAAAAAAAAGTTAACTTTTTCACAAACTTTGGATTTCTCACTGAAATAACATGCATGGCTTTGCCATTGCTTTTTGGTAATTATATAATATAGTTTACATAAGTAAAAAAAAAAAAAAAAAAGCAAAGGCTCAGCCTCTATTTCTGTTTAAACGGAGTGATAGCAAAAATGTTAAACATTCTCTGGTACTCTGGGAAAGTTTTTCTCTGAAATTCCTGGTAGCGAAGGGGTTAAATGTGCAAAAGTGGACCCACCAATTAGAGGCTGCATATGCTGTTATATCAGTATTGTAAGTGTCAGAGTGTGTAATAAAGGCCAGGTAAGTAGCTTTTTTTTATTTATTTACAAACTATATATTGCAAATATACTTTAAACTGTTCCTCTGCTTATAAAGGCAATTGTAGTCTTGTTTTTATTATTATTATGATTTATTATTATATAATATTATTACAATGCCTAAACAACACCAATTAGTCTGTAATGGGATACAATGCCTTGTGCACATGCTCAGGGCTGATCTTGTAGCCTAGATAGGTGATGATTGGTGTGCACTCATATTCTAATTTGCTTGCCAATCAGAGTTTATACACAATAGAGAACTTACCAATCAGTATCTAAGTATGTACTTGGGGCACGAAAGGGATGATCTCTCTTTAAAGGGGCAGTAAACTGTTGAAAAACTGCATTCCTGCATATTAAAGAGCACTTTTTAACCATAATATTGATGCTGTATAGCAGAGGTTCCACATACCTTTATGCCTATACTGTTAAGGGACATTAAACTCGAAATGTTATTCCCCATAAATTAAACACAATTGCATTATAAAAACATTGTGTACAAAAGATATAAATACATGATCAGTCTCAATATCAAATAAATAAAATGTGATACAAAGATGATGCAAAAAAACTGTGCTCCCAGTACCCGAAAATGGAGGGGTAAATACTTCTTATTGAAATGTTTCTGAGAGTAATTTGGAACCTCCTCCTCCCTGAAACTAAAGGTAAACAATAGAGAGTTCCATAGCATAATACTGTTTGTGAAACTGTGTAGTGATGAGACCCTGGTAACGGTAGACTCGCAAACAAATAGCACTGGACATTGTATCCAATAGCGCAGTTTTAAGCTTTGAAGGTGTTGAACGTGTTGTTATTTCCTATGAGTGTAAAAGCCTGAGTGATTGTATTTGACCATTTTATATATTATATATGAAGTTTAACAAAGCAGAGCCCACTGTATGAACTTGGGTTTATTCACTTGAGCGCTTACCTTAGAACTAATTTAGTTCTAGCTTGGTGAGTACCGCTACTTTGCTATAAATCCATTTTAAAACCTTTTTGGCAATAATAAACCTTTGTTTTACATAAAATAAATATCCAAATGAAATACTTTATTTCAGTATAATTTTCATGCAGATTTTGAATCTGGTTTTTAAAGGTGCAAATATTTTTAGTGCTATTTTTGATTGTACATTTAAAGGGACATAAAACCCAAATTTTTTCTTTCATGATTTAGATAGAACATAACATTTTAAACAACTTTCTAATTTACTTCTATGATCAAATTTTCTTCATTTTCTTGTTATCCTTTGTTGAAAGGCAGAAATGTAAGCTCAAGAGTGTGCACATGTCCCTAGGTATCCCTTCAACAAAGAATAATATGAGAATGAAATAAATTTGATAATAGAAGTAAAATTGGAAACTTTTTAAAAACTGAATTCTCTATCTGAATCATGATAGAAAATGTTTGGGTTTAATGTCCCTTTAACTCATCACTTGTAACAGAGGTACCTGTGCTGTCTGTTTAATATATAGGGAGCACAGTCATCTGTGTTAAAGGGACAGTCTAGTAAATTTAAATCACTTTTATCATAAAATTTGCTTTGTTCTCTTGGTATTTCTTTTTGATAGCTAAACCTAGGTAGGCTCATATGCTTATGTCTAAGCCCTTGAAACCATCTCTTATCTCAGTGCATTTTGACAGTTTGTCACACCTAGACAGCACTAGTTCTTGTGTTCCATATAGATAACAACGTACCTACTGCCGTGGAGTTATTTATAAGCCAGCACTGATTGGCTGATATGCAAGTTTTTTAAAAGAACTGACATTAGGGGCAGTTTGCTGAGGCTTGGATACAAGGTAATTACAGAGGTAAAAAAGTATATTAATATAACTGTGTTGGTTAAAACTGGGGAATGGGTAATAAAGGGATTAGCTATATTTTTAAACAATAACAATTCCGGAGTAGACTGTCTCTTTTTTTGCCAAGCACTTGTAATACCAGATTATGCATTATTGTTTGCATGAGGTTACACAAATGATAATGCACCCTGCGTTAATGATGGTGCTCCACTTTTAATGTAGCCCTTTATGCGGAATATTTCGAGTTAAATGTCCCTTTTACATTTAATCTAATTAATCTAGTGGTTCCACACTCTAATTACTAATTAATTACTAATATTTGTTTCTGAATGTCCTCAGCAGAGAAAGAAACCTAGCTTACAATATGGTGATGCCCGTTGCTTTATAAACACTTATTTAGTTTAATGTCCCCTTAAATAAGATATGCATTAGATATGTATATTCAAAGATTTCTGAAACCTTTAAATGCGGTAGAAGGCCGCTCATGTAGTTCGACTATTTTCAGAGCATAAAACTATATCTGATCAAATTTGGAACAAGGAAACTTGTGAATTATTCCTGTAAATTTATTAACTCACTATTAGGAGGTTGGGCAGTTTGGTGCCCTTATCTTTGTTATTATTCCCTATTAAAGAGGGTAAACCTGTATAACCTGTTTATGTCAGCTAAATCTCTTAATATTTATAGGCTTTGTCCCAAAATGACCGCACCCCTACTGGCACATAGAAATTACAAGTAATAATTAGTGCTACATTTTATGAATCACATTTACAAATAGGAGGTAGAGGCACCTATGTTTGTTAAAAGAACACTAAACAGCACACATTTCTATCATGTAAATGAAAAAGCACTATTCAAACGTTACAATATTTTTTTCTAAAAAAAGATACGTTTAAGCTGATTATTTTGATACAAACAGGAAGTGCTTGTCATGTGATGGAAGCTCATTGGATAATACTAAAAACCTCCACAGCTCTATTGGTGAACAGCAATATGACCTGACCCACAAGCGTTATGATAGATATATACTTTTTTTTTATTTTAAACATAGGAATATCTAAAAATACACACACATACACAATGACTTTAATGTCCTTTTAAATGTTTTGCTTTATGACACTTTAATATGTTTTCACGTCTTGGCTTTTATCCTTTAAAGGAACGTTTGGTCTTGTGACCATAAACCCAGATGTAAAGTAAATTTTATATTTAATATTTAGCAAAGTTAAAGGGACACTGAACCCAAATTTTTTCTTTCATGATTCAGATAGAGCATGCAATTTTAAGTAACTTTCCAATTTACTCCTATTATCCACTTTTCTTCATTCTCTTGGTATCTTTATTTGAAAATCAAGAATGTAAGTTTAGATGCTTGATAGGTGGATAAATTCAACAACCAATAGTGCTGTCCAGAGGTCTGAACCAATAAATTGCTTAGATGCCTTCTTTTTCAAATAAAGATAGCAAGATAATGAAGAAAAAATTATAATAGGAGAAAATTAGAAAGTTGCTTAAAAATGCTTGCTCTATCTGAATCACGAAAGAAAAAAATTGGGTTCATTGTCCCTTTAATTACATATTTTAAAATACTTTTTAACTGCTTTGTAGAGGTTCTGTGAGATATTACACCCAGACATGTACTCTCACATGTGTGTGCTCCAGTGCTGTGTTTTGGAATTAAAGATATATATGTTAAAGGTAAATATGTTAATATTTAATAATGCAGAAAATTAATAAAATATGGTGTTTTACAGGAACACTTTTAGAGTTTCCAAAATGTTGAGAGAACCAGTTTGATCCAAAAAATATTTCTATATAACTCTTGAAATGTCCCTATAACAGAGAAGAAACACTCTCCAGCACCATAAAACAAACAAAATGTATGCTTATCTGATAAATTCAGGGTGGTGAGAGTCCTCAAGCCTTGATGGGTGGGATTGAATTCCAGCCACTAGGAGGAGGCAAAGAACTCCAAACAGCAAGAGCTTTTAAGCCCTCCCACCTCCGTGTATTACTCAGTTTAACGTATAGCCGAGCAGAGGAAAGGAACAGACAGGTAGAAAAGACAAAACAGGGTATGAAGAGGTGCAAATAAAACTGCCGCCAAACAAACAAATAATTGGGCGGGGTCTTGTAGACTTTCACCACCCTGAAAGAGAAATTTATCAGGTAAGCATGCATTTTGTTTTCTTTCATATGGTGGTAAGAATCTACAAGCCTTGACATGTGGGATCTAATACCCAAGCTGTGGAGTTCACGACAAGGAAAGGGTGGGGCAAGGATAAGGCAGTTCCTATTTGCAAAACATCAAAATGGTCAAGTTTGGCAAAAGTCTGTAAGGAAGTCCAGGGTGTAGCTTTGCAAATCTGTTCCATTGATGCTTCATTTTTGAAGGCCCAAGGAGTAAAAACTGATCTTTTGGAATGAGCTGTGATATGTTTAGGGGGCGGCTTTCCTGCCACCAAGTAAGCTTTGTGAATCACCTGTTTTAGCCAAGAAGCCAGAGCAACTGCAGTAGCTTTTTGACCATTTATAAGGGCCAGCATGATGTACATATAAGTTTAGACATTGTTTGCAATCTTTAGTAGCCTGAAAATAAAATTTTAAAGCTCTTACAACATCTATTTTATGAAGAAGTCTCTCTTTGGAAGTTGAAGGATTGGGACGCAAAGAAGGAACAACAATTTCTTGGTTTATATTTTCCGAGGAAACATCCTTTGGTAAAAAAAAATATTTGGTATAAAGCACAGCTTTGTGTTTGTGAAAAATTAGAAAAGAGGATTCATGTGAGAGCTCTGAAATTCTACTAGCAGAAGAAATTACTAAGAGAAATATAACTTTCCAAGAAAGAAGCTCAATATCTATACTATGCATGGGTTCAAAAGGGGGACCTTGAAGAACATAGAGAACTAAATTTAGATTCCATGGAGGATAAATGGGCTTTACAACAGCTCTAATTGTAACTAAGGCTTGCACAAATGTCTGTACATCTGATAATTTGTCTATCTTTTTCTGATACAAGACCGATAGAGCCGATATTTGACCTTTCATGGAACTGGCAGATAAGCCCTCTAATTCCTGGATGAATTAGAGAATTCTAGGAATCCTAAAGGAATGCCAACTGAAACCTCTAGATTCACACCAAGCAAAATCTACCTTCCATATTTTGTAATAAATGTTTCTTGTTACTGGCTTTCTAACCTACAAAAGAGTATCAATAATACCATCTGAAAAACCTCTGTGTTTCAAAATTAGGCAAATTTAGAGATTTTAGATCCTGGTAAAATATAGGGGACCTTGAGATAATAGGTCTTATCATGGTTAATAACAGGACATCTAACTCTGCATACCAGATCCTGCGGGGCCAAGCAGGAGCTATTAAAATGGCTGAGGCATTTTCCTGTTTGATTTGAGCTACAATTCTTGGTAAAAGAACAAATGGGGAAAATATAAACTAGATGAAAGGTCCATGTAATCACTAACACTGTAGCGGGAGCGAGCTACAGTGAGTTTAATGGCGCGATCGGGCCGGCTGTGACTAGACCCGCTTCTGAAAAGACCAGACCCGCTCAGTAGAGCCAGGAGCAGTGTTCTACAAATTTCTACTTTGGCATTAAAAATCTTTCAAATACTTTGAAGTATAAAGTTGGAACTAAATGAATGTTATATAGTTCTGCACTATGTGCAGAATTATATAACATCATTGTTTAGGGTTACTGCCCCTTTAAGGTTGCATAGTACTAAACATACAAGTAAAGTGCGGCAGAGGACAGGTTAAAATATAAAACTTGACTTTAGTTCCAACGTTAAAATCACATAACAAAAGAAAAGCCAGTGCAGCAGTAGTCTTACGCGTTTCAGCTCATGCTTTACTCATAGACCGTGCTACACCTGACTATACAGCCTGTTTAAATACACATGATTTCTTGTGACGTGTGAACACCATTAGCTTTTAACCCTTAGTCACCCATTGCAGATCCCTCATCTGTTAAGAGTACTATCATTTCTTCCTATAGGTAAATACTGCAATTCCTGAGACATACTTAGTTGATCACGGCGTAAGTTCACATTCACTTCCCTGTAATACATTCTATGTCATCACCTCTTAATGCAAATGCTGTGTGTAATTAATTAAATGAAAAGCCATTTTGTTGATAGATAGTTTGTGCAAAAACCTCTTGATTTTCATTGATTTTCTGGGGATGTATTTAAACAAATATTATGTTATTACTATTAACCTAGTAATACTTTAAACAAAACATCACAAGAAACGAGAGATTAGGAACACAAATACAAACTTATCAAGACTCTTCTATGCATATATACTGTTCTCACTAATATAATAGACAGTACAGCGTATAATCAATATATATTAGATCATATAATACAAACAGCAACCAAAAGAATTATACGCATAGAGGAGTCTTGATAGGGTCTTTTTCTGTGTCATTTGCCGGCGACTCCTCCTCTCCTATGCCTCTGTCTGTTGGAGTACCTCAAGGATCTGTTCTGAGTCCTCTACTCTTCTCCATCTATACTTCTTCTCTGGGTAAACTTATCAACAGTTATGGCTTCAAATATCACCTCTATGCTGATGACACCCAGATCTACCTCTCCACCCCTGCTCTCTCTCCCTCTGTCCTCTCTCATGTCAGCAACTGTTTATCTGGTATTTCTTCCTGGATGGACTCTCACCACCTAAAGATTAACATGTCCAAGACTGAACTCCTTCTTATCCCCCCCTCAAGCTCTACGCCGACTTCTGACTTCTCTATCCCTGTCGACGGCATCACCATTTCCCCATCGCCCCAAGTCCGCTGCCTCGGAGTCACACTTGACTCAAACCTATCCTTTGTCCCCCATATCCAATCGCTTTCTACATCCTGCCGCAATCATCTACGCAATATTTCCAAAATTCGCCCTTTTCTGAGCGCTGACACCACAAGCAAATAATCCACTCCCTTGTTATCTCCCGACTTGACTACTGCAATAACCTACTCGCTGGCCTTCCTCTTTCCCGCCTCTCCCCCCTTCAATCCATCCTAAATGCCTCTGCCAGGCTGATCCACCTTTCCCATCGATCTGTATCTGCTGCACCTCTCTGTGAGTCCCTTCATTGGCTCCCCATTCACAGCAGAATTAAATTCAAAACTCTCACCCTTACATACAAAGCTCTCACCAACGCCGCTCCCCTCTACCTATCCTCTCTAATACACAAGTATACTCCAGCCCGTCCACTAAGATCCAACAATGACCTGCTCCTTGCATCCGCAACTATCACCTCCTCTCATGCTAGACTGCAGGACTTCTGTCGTGCAGCACCTACCCTCTGGAACACTCTCCCTCGTGCTGTCAGGCTTTGCCCTAATCTTTCTTCCTTTAAATGTTCCCTGAAGACTTTTCTGTTCAGGGAAGCCTACCACCCAACTCAATAATAAATTAATTTCACTTACCTAACATTTTCCTCATCTAACTCTGTATTAACATCTTTCTAAATCTTGCAGTCCTCACCTCCTGTTTCTTTCATGTAATTAGCAAGAGTCCATGAGCTAGTGACGTATGGGATATACATTCCTACCAGGAGGGGCAAAGTTTCCCAAACCTCAAAATGCCTATAAATACACCCCTTCACCACACCCACAAATCAGTTTTACAAACTTTGCCTCCTATGGAGGTGGTGAAGTAAGTTTGTGCTAGATTCTACGTTGATATGCGCTCCGCAGCAGGTTGGAGCCCGGTTTTCCTCTCAGCATGCAGTGAATGTCAGAGGGATGTGAAGAGAGTATTGCCTGTTTGAATTCAATGATCTCCTTCTACGGGGTCTATTTCATAGGTTCACTGTTATCGGTCGTAGAGATTCATCTCTTACCTCCCTTTTCAGATCGACGATATACTCTTATATATATACCATTACCTCTGCTGATTTTCGTTTCAGTACTGGTTTGGCTTTCTACAAACATGTAGATGAGTGTCCTGGGGTAAGTAAGTCTTATTTTCTGCGACACTCTAAAGCTATGGTTGGGCACTTTTTTATAAAGTTCTAAATATATGTATTCAAACATTTATTTGCCTTGACTCAGGATGTTCAACATTCCTTTTTTTCAGACAGTCACTTTCATATTTGGGATAATGCATTTGAATCAATCATTTTTTCTTACCTTAAAATTTGACTTTTTCCCTGTGGGCTGTTAGGCTCGCGGGGGCTGAAAATTCTTCATTTTATTGCGTCATTCTTGGCGCGGACTTTTTTGGCGCAAAAAATCTTTTCCGTTTCCGGCGTCATACGTGTCGCCGGAAGTTGCGTCATTTTTTGACGTTCTTTTGCGCCAAAAATGTCGGCGTTCCAGATGTGGCGTCATTTTTGGCGCCAAAAGCATTTAGGCGCCAAATAATGTGGGCGTCTTATTTGGCGCTAAAAAAATTTGGGCGTTGCTTTTGTCTCCACATTATTTAAGTCTCATTTTTCATTGCTTCTGGTTGCTAGAAGCTTGTTCTTTGGCATTTTTTCCCATTCCTGAAACTGTCATTTAAGGAATTTGATCAATTTTGCTTTATATGTTGTTTTTTCTCTTACATATTGCAAGATGTCTCACGTTGCATCTGAGTCAGAAGAAACTTCAGGAAAATCGCTTCCGGGTGCTGGAACTACCAAAGCTAAGTGTATCTGCTGTAAACTTTTGGTAGTTGTTCCTCCAGCTGTTGTTTGTATTAAATGTCATGACAAACTTGTTAATGCAGAAAATATTTCCTTTAGTAAAGTACCATTACCTGTTGCAGTTCCCTCAACATCTAATGTTCAGAGTGTTCCTGATAACATAAGAGATTTTGTTTCTGAATCCATTAAGAAGGCTATGTCTGTTATTCCTCCTTCTAGTAAATATAAAAAATCTTTTAAAACTTCTCTTTATCCAGATGAATTTTTAAATGAACATCATCATTCTGATTCTAATGATTCTTCTGGTTCAGAGGACTCTGTCTCAGAGGTTGATGCTGATAAATCTTCATATTTATTTAAAATGGAATTTATTCGTTCTTTACTTAAAGAAGTCCTAATTGCATTAGAAATTGAGGATTCTGGTCCTCTTGATACTAAATCTAAACGTTTAGACAAGGTCTTTAAATCTCCTGTAGTTATTCCAGACGTTTTTCCTGTTCCAGGTGCTATTTCTGAAGTAATTTCCAGAGAATGGAATAATTTGGGTAATTCATTTACTCCTTCTAAACGTTTTAAGCAATTATATCCTGTGCCGTCCGACAGATTAGAGTTTTGGGACAAAATCCCTAAAGTTGATGGGGCTATTTCTACCCTTGCTAAACGTACTACTATTCCTACGGCAGATGGTACTTCCTTTAAGGATCCTCTAGATAGGAAAATTGAATCCTTTCTAAGAAAAGCTTATTTGTGTTCAGGTAATCTTCTTAGACCTGCTATATCTTTGGCGGATGTTGCTGCAGCTTCAACTTTTTGGTTGGAAACTTTAGCGCAACAAGTAACAGATCATGATTCTCATAACATTATTATTCTGCTTCAACATGCTAATAATTTTATCTGTGATGCCATTTTTGATATTATCAGAGTTGATGTCAGGTTTATGTCTCTAGCTATTTTAGCTAGAAGAGCTTTATGGCTTAAAACTTGGAATGCTGATATGTCTTCTAAATCGACTCTACTTTCCCTTTCTTTCCAGGGTAATAAATTATTTGGTTCTCAGTTGGATTCTATTATCTCAACTGTTACTGGTGGGAAAGGAACTTTTTTACCGCAGGATAAAAAATCTAAGGGTAAAAACAGGGCTAATAATCGTTTTCGTTCCTTTTGTTTCAACAAAGAACAAAAGCCTGATCCTTCATCTTCAGGAGCAGTTTCAGTTTGGAAACCATCTCCAGTCTGGAATAAATCCAAGCCTTCTAGAAAAGCAAAGCCAGCTTCTAAGTCCACATGAAGGTGCGGCCCTCATTCCAGCTCAGCTGGTAGGGGGCAGATTACGTTTTTTCAAAGAAATTTGGATCGATACTGTTCACAATCTTTGGATTCAGAACATTGTTTCAGAAGGGTACAGAATTGGTTTCAAGATAAGACCTCCTGCAAAGAGATTTTTTCTTTCCCGTGTCCCAGTAAACCCAGCGAAAGCTCAAGCATTTCTGAAATGTGTTTCAGATCTAGAGTTGGCTGGAGTAATTATGCCAGTTCCAGTTCTGGAACAGGGGCTGGGGTTTTATTCGAATCTCTTCATTGTACCAAAGAAGGAGAATTCCTTCAGACCAGTTCTGGATCTAAAAATATTGAATCGTTATGTAAGGATACCAACATTCAAAATGGTAACTATAAGGACTATCCTGCCTTTTGTTCAGCAAGGGCATTATATGTCTACAATAGATTTACAGGATGCATATCTGCATATTCCGATTCATCCAGATCATTATCAGTTTCTGAGATTCTCTTTCCTGGACAAGCATTACCAGTTTGTGGCTCTGCCGTTTGGCCTAGCAACAGCTCCAAGAATTTTTACAAAGGTTCTCGGTGCCCTTCTGTCTGTAATCAGAGAACAGGGTATTGTGGTTTTTCCTTATTTGGACGATATCTTGGTACTTGCTCAGTCTTCACATTTAGCAGAATCTCATACGAATCGACTTGTGTTGTTTCTTCAAGATCATGGTTGGAGGATCAATTCACTAAAAGTTCATTGATTCCTCAGACAAGGGTAACCTTTTTGGGTTTCCAGATAGATTCAGTGTCCATGACTCTGTCTTTGACAGACAAGAGACGTCTAAAATTGATTTCAGCTTGTCGAAACCTTCAGTCACAATCATTCCCTTCGGTAGCCTTTTGCATGGAAATTTTAGGTCTTATGACTGCTGCATCGGACGCGATCCCCTTTGCTCGTTTTCACATGCGACCTCTTCAGCTCTGTATGCTGAACCAATGGTGCAGGGATTACACAAAGATATCTCAATTAATATCTTTAAAACCGATTGTACGGCACTCTCTAACGTGGTGGACAGATCACCATCGTTTAGTTCAGGGGGCTTCTTTTGTTCTTCCGACCTGGACTGTAATTTCAAAAGATGCAAGTCTTACAGGTTGGGGAGCTGTGTGGGGGTCTCTGATGGCACAAGGAGTTTGGGAATCTCAGGAGGTGAGATTACCGATCAATATTTTGGAACTCCGTGCAATTTTCAGAGCTCTTCAGTCTTGGCCTCTTCTGAAGAGAGAATCGTTCATTTGTTTTCAGACAGACAATGTCACAACTGTGGCATACATCAATCATCAGGGGGGGATTCACAGTCCTCTGGCTATGAAAGAAGTATCTCGAATTCTGGTTTGGGCGGAATCCAGCTCCTGTCTAATCTCTGCGGTTCATATCCCAGGTATAGACAATTGGGAAGCGGATTATCTCAGTCGCCAAACGTTGCATCCGGGCGAATGGTCTCTTCACCCAGAGGTATTTCTTCAGATTGTTCAAATGTGGGAACTTCCAGAAATAGATCTGATGGCTTCTCATCTAAACAAGAAACTTCCCAGGTATCTGTCCAGATCCCGGGATCCTCAGGCGGAGGCAGTGGATGCATTATCACTTCCTTGGAAGTATCATCCTGCCTATATCTTTCCGCCTCTAGTTCTTCTTCCAAGAGTAATCTCCAAGATTCTGAAGGAATGCTCGTTTGTCCTGCTGGTAGCTCCAGCATGGCCTCACAGGTTTTGGTATGCGGATCTTGTCCGGATGGCCTCTTGCCAACCGTGGACTCTTCCGTTAAGACCAGACCTTCTGTCACAAGGTCCTTTTTTCCATCAGGATCTCAAATCCTTAAATTTAAAGGTATGGAGATTGAACGCTTGATTCTTGGTCAAAGAGGTTTCTCTGACTCTGTGATTAATACTATGTTACAGTCTCGTAAATCTGTATCTAGAGAGATATATTATAGAGTCTGGAAGACATATTTCTTGGTGTCTTTCTCATCATTTTTCCTGGCATTCTTTTAGAATTCCGAGAATTTTACAGTTTCTTCAGGATGGTTTAGATAAAGATTTGTCCGCAAGTTCCTTGAAAGGACAAATCTCTGCTCTTTCTGTTCTTTTTCACAGAAAGATTGCTAATATTCCTGATATTCATTGTTTTGTACAAGCTTTGGTTCGTATAAAACCTGTCATTAAGTCAATTTCTCCTCCTTGGAGTTTGAATTTGGTTCTGGGGGCTCTTCAAGCTCCTCCTTTTGAACCCATGCATTCATTGGACATTAAATTACTTTCTTGGAAAGTTTTGTTCCTTTTGGCGATCTCTTCTGCCAGAAAAGTCTCTGAATTATCTGCTCTTTCTTGTGAGTCTCCTTTTCTGATTTTTCATCAGGATAAGGCGGTGTTGCGAACTTCTTTTGAATTTTTACCTAAGGTTGTGAATTCCAACAACATTAGTAGAGAAATTGTGGTTCCTTCATTATGTCCTAATCCTAAGAATTCTAAGGAGAAATCGTTGCATTCTTTGGATGTTGTTAGAGCTTTGAAATATTATGTTGAAGCTACTAAGTCTTTCCGAAAGACTTCTAGTCTATTTGTTATCTTTTCCGGTTCTAGAAAAGGCCAGAAAGCTTCTGCCATTTCTTTGGCATCTTGGTTGAAATCTTTAATTCATCATGCCTATGTTGAGTCGGGTAAAACTCCGCCTCAAAGGATTACAGCTCATTCTACTAGGTCAGTTTCTACTTCCTGGGCGTTCAGGAATGAAGCTTCGGTTGATCAGATTTGCAAAGCAGCAACTTGGTCCTCTTTGCATACTTTTACTAAATTCTACCATTTTGATGTGTTTTCTTCTTCTGAAGCAGTTTTTGGTAGAAAAGTACTTCAGGCAGCGGTTTCAGTTTGAATCTTCTGCTTATGTTTTCAGTAAACTTTATTTTGGGTGTGGATTATTTTCAGCAGGAATTGGCTGTCTTTATTTTATCCCTCCCTCTCTAGTGACTCTTGCGTGGAAAGATCCACATCTTGGGTAGTCATTATCCCATACGTCACTAGCTCATGGACTCTTGCTAATTACATGAAAGAAAACATAATTTATGTAAGAACTTACCTGATAAATTCATTTCTTTCATATTAGCAAGAGTCCATGAGGCCCACCCTTTTTGTGGTGGTTATGATTTTTTTGTATAAAGCACAATTATTCCAATTCCTTATTTTATATGCTTTCGCACTTTTTTTCTTATCACCCCACTTCTTGGCTATTCGTTAAACTGATTTGTGGGTGTGGTGAGGGGTGTATTTATAGGCATTTTGAGGTTTGGGAAACTTTGCCCCTCCTGGTAGGAATGTATATCCCATACGTCACTAGCTCATGGACTCTTGCTAATATGAAAGAAATGAATTTATCAGGTAAGTTCTTACATAAATTATGTTTTCTCAACCTCCTACCCTTCTAGATTGTAAATTCCCACGGGAATAGGGCCCTCAATCCCTCCTGTATGTGTTTGTATATTTTGTCCTGTATCTTACAAGTCTTGTATTGTTTTATTTAAATGAATTGTATCCATGGACAGCGCTGCGGAATATGTTGGCGCTTAACAAATAAAGTATAATAATAATAATAAGTGTTTAAAGTGTTGCTAGGTTGATAGTCATAACGTACTATTTGTTGATTACAATGTATAGATATTGGTTGCAATGTGTTTTTAGTAATCCATTTAAAAAAAATTGAATGTTATGTTGGTTATAAATACATCGCCAGGAAATTAATGAAAATCGAGAGGTTTGTGCACAAACTATCTAACAACAAAATGGCTTTTCATTTAATTAAGATCTTAATACACACAGCATTTGCATTAAGAAATGATGACATAGAATGTATTACAGGGAAGTTAATGTGAACTTACGCTGTGATCAACTAAGTATGTTTCAGGAATTGTAGTATTTACCTATAGGGAGAAACAATAGTACTCTTAACAGATGAGGGATCTGCAATGGTTTACTAAGGGTTAAAGGCTAATGGTGTTCACACGTCATGAGAAATTATGTGTATTTAAACAGGCTGTATAGCCAGGTGTAGCATGGTCTATGAGTAAGGCATGAGCTGAAACGCATAAGACTGCTGCTACACCGGCTTTTCTTTCGTCATTTGATTTTTGGGAATAAAGTCAAGTTCTATACTTTCACCTGTCCCCTGCCGCACTTTACTTGTATGTTTGGAACAGTGATTTTTAGGATCCCTTTAGCAGGTTTGCAGGAGAGACGTGTACAGGAGTAGGTGGAGCCTGTCAGTGAAGCCATACGGAGTGGATGTGAGAGACGCTGAAGCAGAGTTCAAGTAATAAGCTCATGAGAGACACAGGAGTGCCCAGGAGGTTAAGACGAGAAGCCCACTGAACTAGTAAGTCACACTAGTATTACTATGAGGAATTGATATGTCTGGCTAATGCTTTATGACTACGGGTTGTCTGTGTGTTTTGGGTCTAGCTCACATTGAAGAGCTCAGGCACAGGGTGCTGCTTAAAGGGGAATTTTCTGTATAGACGTTGCACAGTACTGCCTACTTTCGTTCACACACATCACCCACAGTTCCCCTATGGGAGAAGAGACTACTCTCAGGTTTCTGGGCCATTGCAACTGGAATATAATAGGGAGTGGGGCCATAACAATTTTGTGTCTGTGGAGGAAGCACAATGCCTCCTTCAAAATTGTACACAGTGATTCCCTGAAGTCAATGATAGACTAGGAATGTCCTAATTATTTTTTCAAAACCACCAAAAACTAATTATTATTATCGGTTATTTGTAGAGCGCCAACAGATTCCACAGTACTATAAACATAGGCGGTATACAAGGTAACATTTATAGAGATCAAACGGGTAGAGGGCCCTGCTGAGAGTTGCACTGTTGCAGTCAGCTCTTATGAAGGTGATCTGCAAACAGTTGGGCTCTTAAGCTTGCATGCTAAGGGGGTTCATGGCAGATAGTAATGGAGGAGAGGAACTGGTATTAGAAAAGGTTAGTGTAGGTTGTATGCATCCCTGAACAGTAGATTCTTTAGGGAGCACTTGAAGCTTTCAAAACAATGGGAGAATCTTGTGAAGTGAGGCAGAGAGTTCCACAAGATGGGAACCAGTCTGGAGAAGTCATGTAAACGGGAATATTAGGAGATAACAAAAGAGGAGGAGAGTAGGAGTTTGTGAGCAGGGCGAAGGGGACGGGAGGGAGAGTATCTGGAGGCCTGGTCTGAGATATAGGGGGGAGCAGTGCAATTAAGGCCTTGTATGTCAGATTGAGAATTTTGTGTTTAATCCTGGAGGTATGAGGAAGCCAGTGAAGGGATTGGCAGAGAGGTGCAGCAGATGAAGAGCGACGTGTAAGGAAGATAAGCCTAGCAGAGGCATTCATTATGGATTGTAAAGGAGCTAGGCGTCAGCTAGGGAGACCAGAGAGGACAGAGTTGCAGTAGTCGAGGCGGAAAAGTATGAGAGAGTAGATAAAAATCTTAGTTGTGTCTTGTGTAAGGACATTTCTAATTTTAGAGATTTTTTAAGGTGGAAGCGGCAGGATTTAGCCAAGGTCTGAATGTGAGGAGTAAAAGAAAGATCTGAGTCAAATGTGACCCCAAGACATCGGCATGCGGGGTAGGGGTAATGATGGAGTTGTTGACAGTTATAGAGAGATGGGTGGAGATTTTAGAAGAAGGAGGGAAAAGAAGGAGCTCAGTTTTGGAGAGATTTAGCTTAAGGTAGTGAGAGGACATCCAGGAAGAGATGTGAGAGAGAAAGTTAGTGACACGGGTTAGCAAGGAAGGAGATAGGTGTGGTGCAGAGAGGTAGATTTGGGTGTCATTGGCATACAAATGATATTGAAACCCGTAGGACTTTATTAAGGAACCCAATGATGATGTGTAGATTGAGAAGAGAAGGGGACCGAGGACAGAGCCTTACAGTACCCCAACAGAAAGTAGTGACAGGGCAGTGGAAGCCCCAGAGAAGACTACACTAAAGGTATGGTTAGACAGGTAGGAAGAGAACACAAAAGGGCTGTGTCACAAATGCAGAAGGATTGGAGGGTTTGGAGCAAAAGAGGTTGGTCAACAGTATCAAAGGCTGCAGACAGATCAAGGAGGATAAGCAGAGAGAAGTGGCCTTTGGATTTTACTGTAAGTAGGTAATTGGTAACCCTAACGATTGCTGTCTCTGTGGAGTGATGGGGTGAAATCCAGATTGCAGTGGGTCAAGGAGGGAGTTTAATGTAAGGAACTGGGATAGGCGTGCAACTTATGGGTCTAAACGACAATTGCAGATTCTTACAATGTTTGGAGACTAATAGTCTCTCATTCAATCACCCAACAAGAATTGCCTTCAAAGTATTCCCTTATTCTTGTTGTGTGTCTTCCCCCAAAGGATGAATATCAACGCATGACACAGTAAGAAGGCTAGAAGACACAGTAGGAAATGTGTGATTGTTTCCCTATAAGGGCTGGTAGAAGGTAACTGTATTTGATTAAAGCTTGTAGACTTGATGGTGGGATATGATGACTTTAGAGTATAAAACAGGAAGGAAAACAAATTCACAGAAAATAATTGCCACAACAATTAACATTGTTATGAAGTACAGCATGTTGTTGAAATATGAGGAAGAATTACTGGCAAAGGTAGTTTGGGGAATTCCAGAACAGTTTCTGAGAGATAAAACTAGTAGAAGTCAATCAAGATGTTAACACATTTACAGAAAGAAATAATGTTCTATTCTTGAGCATGGAGTTAAACCTTATATGAAAGCATTTCTTGTCATCCTCTTGTATAAATGCTTTTGTCATTGGTTCCTCTTAGTTTCCTCATTGTGGTATGAAGATATACTGTAACTATGTAAACATGCTAGTTATATCTGTGTAACTTCACCAAGAGCCTATAACCAGGGTTGTGGACTTTGTCACAAATTTGATGACTAGCGACTCAACGCGACATAATCAAAGAAGTCTTGTGATTTGACTTAGACATAAATGACAATCAGCTAGATTACAAGTTTTATTTTATTTTTTATTATATTTTTATTGCGGAATCATAAACAGAACAAAATGTTAAAAAACACAAAGATCAGCATGGGTTACAATTGCAGAGGTTACAGATGCATGAGTTTCTAGTCAAAGGATAAAAATACATTTGCAATCATATAATATTAGTACTATGGTATACTTTATATTATGTTATAACCTTGGTCTAAAAAGATCTCTCTTTATTTATAGAAATATAGTTAATATGCTCATTTTTGGCCCGAACTGCATACTCAGACCTCTTTTGGATCCTCATCTAAAGATATGCTATAAATGTTGTCAGGTCTTTATAAAGGAAAGAATAGAGAAGAAGAAAAGAAAGAAAACAGAGGTTTGAGGCTGGACGTTGTATTAGTGTATGTAAATGTGGTCACCATACCTTAAAGTGATTCTAGTGAGGTAAGATTTTAGAGTCTATGTTTCCATGTTATGGGTATAGGAAGTTTAATATAGTGATGCTTAAAGGGCCATAATACCCAAATGTACCCAAATGCATAGCTGTAAAATGCTGACTAGAAAATATCACCTGAACATCTCTATGAAAAAAAGAAAGATATTTTACCTCAAAAGTTTCTCAGTAGCCACATCCTATTGTAAAGGACTTCTAAGCAGCAAATCAGTATGTCTGTCCCGGGACAGCAGAAGGAGCGAGCTTTCGTGCACACTCATCTTATTTCCCTATTCAGTGTAAGGAAGTTTACAATGAAATCTCATGAGAGTTAAGTGAAATCTCATGAGATCACAGTAAAAGAGTTCATGACCTCAGCACTGCTGATGCTGATTGGCTGCTGTTTATTTCTTCATTATTTTTTTTTACCTGCATCTGGGCTGCAGCTGAGAATAACTTTTTACACAGAACTTACTCTGCTGAGCTGAGGAAATTGTGAGGTAAAAACATAATTTATGCTTACCTGATAAATTTATTTCTCTTGTAGTGTATCCAGTCCACGGATCATCCATTACTTGTGGGATATTCTCCTTCCCAACAGGAAGTTGCAAGAGGATCACCCACAGCAGAGCTGCTATATAGCTCCTCCCCTCACTGTCATTCGACCGAAACAAGACGAGAAAGGAGAAACCATAGGGTGCAGTGGTGACTGTAGTTTAATTAAAATTTAGACCTGCCTTAAAAGGACAGGGCGGGCCGTGGACTGGATACACTACAAGAGAAATAAATTTATCAGGTAAGCATAAATTATGTTTTCTCTTGTTAAGTGTATCCAGTCCACGGATCATCCATTACTTGTGGGATACCAATACCAAAGCTAAAGTACACGGATGATGGGAGGGACAAGGCAGGAACTTAAACGGAAGGAACCACTGCCTGTAGAACCTTTCTCCCAAAAACAGCCTCCGAAGAAGCAAAAGTGTCAAATTTTTAAAATTTTTAAAAGGTGTGAAGCGAAGACCAAGTCGCAGCCTTGCAAATCTGTTCAACAGAGGCCTCATTTTTAAAGGCCCAGGTGGAAGCCACAGCTCTAGTAGAATGAGCTGTAATCCTTTCAGGGGGCTGCTGTCCAGCAGTCTCATAGGCTAAGCGTATTATGCTCCGAAGCCAAAAGGAGAGAGAGGTTGCCGAAGCTTTTTGACCTCTCCTCTGTCCAGAGTAAACGACAAACAGGGCAGATGTTTGACGAAAATCTTTAGTAGCCTGTAAGTAAAACTTCAAGGCACGGACTACGTCCAGATTATGCAAAAGACGTTCCTTCTTTGAAGAAGGATTAGGACACAATGATGGAACAACAATCTCTTGATTGATATTCCTGTTAGAAACCACCTTAGGTAAAAACCCAGGTTTGGTACGCAGAACTACCTTGTCTGAATGAAAAATCAGATAAGGAGAATCACAATGTAAGGCAGATAACTCAGAGACTCTTCGAGCCGAGGAAATAGCCATTAAAAACAGAACTTTCCAAGATAAAAGTTTAATATCAATGGAATGAAGGGGTTCAAACGGAACTCCCTGAAGAACTTTAAGAACCAAATTTAAGCTCCACGGGGGAGCAACAGTTTTAAACACAGGCTTAATCCTAACCAAAGCCTGACAAAATGCCTGGACATCTGGTACTTCTGCCAGGCGCTTGTGCAAAAGAATAGACAGAGCAGAGATCTGTCCTTTTAAAGAACTAGCTGATAAGCCTTTGTCCAAACCCTCTTGGAGAAAGGACAATATCCTAGGAATCCTAACCTTACTCCATGAGTAACTCTTGGATTCACACCAATAAAGATATTTACGCCATATCTTTTGGTTGATTTTCCTGGTGACAGGCTTCCGAGCCTGTATTAAGGTATCAATGACTGACTCGGAGAAGCCACGCCTTGATAGAATCAAGCGTTCAATCTCCATGCAGTCAGTCTCAGAGAAATTAGATTTGGATGATTGAAAGGACCTTGTATTAGAAGGTCCTGCCTCAGAGGCAGAGTCCATGGTGGAAGAGATGACATGTCCACTAGGTCTGCATACCAGGTCCTGCGTGGCCACGCAGGCGCTATCAGAATCACCGATGCTCTCTCCTGTTTGATTTTGGCAATCGAGGGAGCAGAGGAAACGGTGGAAACACATAGGCCAGGTTGAAGAACCAAGGAGCTGCTAGAGCATCTATCAGCGTTGCTCCCGGGTCCCTGGACCTGGATCCGTAACAAGGAAGCTTGGCGTTCTGGCGAGACGCCATGAGATCCAGTTCTGGTTTACCCCAACGATGGACCAGTTGAGCAAACACCTCCGGATGGAGTTCCCACTCCCCCGGATGAAAAGTCTGACGACTTAGAAAATCCGCCTCCCAGTTCTCTACGCCTAGGATGTGGATCGCTGACAGGTGGCAAGAGTGAGACTCTGCCCAGCGAATTATCTTTGAGACTTCTAACATCGCTAGGGAACTCCTGGTTCCCCCTTGATGGTTGATGTAAGCCACAGTCGTGATGTTGTCCGACTGAAATCTGATGAACCTCAGTGTTGCTAACTGAGGCCAAGCTAGAAGAGCCTTGAATATTGCTCTTAACTCCAGAATATTTATTGGGAGGAGTTTCTCCTCCTGAGTCCACGATCCCTGAGCCTTCAGGGAGTTCCAGACTGCGCCCCAACCTAGAAGGCTGGCATCTGTTGTTACAATCGTCCAATCTGGCCTGCGAAAGGTCATACCCTTGGACAGATGGACCCGAGAAAGCCACCAGAGAAGAGAATCTCTGGTCTCTTGATCCAGATTTAGTAGAGGGGACAAATCTGAGTAATCCCCATTCCACTGACTTAGCATGCATAATTGCGGCGGTCTGAGATGCAGGCGTGCAAATGGCACTATGTCCATTGCCGCTACCATTAAGCCGATTACTTCCATGCACTGAGCCACTGACGGGCGTGGAATGGAATGAAGGACACGGCAAGCATTTAGAAGTTTTGATAACCTGGACTCCGTCAGGTAAATTTTCATCTCTACAGAATCTATAAGAGTCCCTAGGAAGGAGACTCTTGTGAGTGGTGATAGAGAACTCTTTTCCACGTTCACTTTCCACCCATGCGACCTCAGAAATGCCAGAATTATCTCTGTATGAGACTTGGCAATTTGAAAGCTTGACACCTGTATCAGGATGTCGTCTAGATACGGAGCCACCGCTATGCCTCGCGGTCTTAGAACCGCCAGAAGTGAGCCCAGAACCTTTGTAAAAATTCTCGGGGCAGTGGGCAACCCGAAGGGAAGAGCTACAAATTGGTAATGCCTGTCTAGAAAGGCAAACCTTAGGAACCGATGATGATCTTTGTGCATCGGTATGTGAAGGTAGGCATCCTTTAAGTCCACTGTGGTCATGTACTGACCCTCTTGGATCATGGGTAGGATGGTCCGAATGGTTTCCATTTTGAATGATGGAACTCTGAGGAATTTGTTTAAGATCTTTAGATCCAAGATTGGTCTGAAGGTTCCCTCTTTCTTGGGAACCACAAACAGATTTGAATAAAATCCCTGTCCTTGTTCCGTCCACGGAACTGGATGGATCACTCCCATTACTAGGAGGTCTTGCACACAGCTTAGGAATGCCTCTTTCTTTATCTGGTTTGCTGATAACCTTGAAAGATGAAATCTCCCTTGTGGAGGAGAAGCTTTGAAGTCCAGAAGATATCCCTGAGATATGATCTCCAACGCCCAGGGATCCTGAACATCTCTTGCCCACGCCTGGGCAAAGAGAGAAAGTATGCCCCCCACTAGATCCGTTTCCGGATAGGGGGCCGTTCCTTCATGCTGTCTTGGGGGCAGCAGCAGGCTTTCTGGCCTGCTTGCCCTTGTTCCAGGACTGGTTAGGTTTCCAGGCCTGTCTGGAATGAGCAACAGTTCCCTCTTGTTTTGAAGCGGAGGAAGTTGATGCTGCTCCTGCCTTGAAATTTCGAAAGGCACGAAAATTAGACTGTTTGGCCTTTGATTTGGCCCTGTCCTGAGGAAGGGTATGACCCTTGCCTCCAGTAAGGTCAGCAATAATTTCCTTCAAGCCAGGCCCGAATAAGGTCTGCCCCTTGAAAGGAATGTTGAGTAATTTAGACTTTGAAGTCACGTAAGCAGACCAGGATTTAAGCCATAGCGCCCTACGCGCCTGGATGGCGAATCCGGAATTCTTAGCCGTTAGTTTAGTCAAATGAACAATGGCATCAGAAACAAATGAGTTAGCTAGCTTAAGCGTTCTAAGCTTGTCAATAATTTCATTCAATGGAGCTGTCTGGATGGCCTCTTCCAGGGCCTCAAACCAGAATGCCGCCGCAGCAGTGACAGGCGCAATGCATGCAAGGGGCTGTAAAATAAAACCTTGTTGAATAAACATTTTCTTAAGGTAACCCTCCAATTTTTTATCCATTGGATCTGAAAAAGCACAACTGTCCTCAACCGGGATAGTGGTACGCTTTGCTAAAGTAGAAACTGCTCCCTCCACCTTAGGGACCGTCTGCCATAAGTCCCGTGTAGTGGCGTCTATTGGAAACATTTTTCGAAATATAGGAGGTGGGGAAAAGGGCACACCGGGTCTATCCCACTCCTTGCTAATAATTTCTGTAAGCCTTTTAGGTATAGGAAAAACGTCAGTACACACCGGCACCGCATAGTATCTATCCAGCCTACACAATTTCTCTGGAATTGCAACTGTGTTACAGTCATTCAGAGCAGCTAATACCTCCCCAAGCAATTCACGGAGGTTCTCAAGCTTAAATTTAAAATTAGAAATCTCTGAATCAGGTTTCCCCGAGTCGGAGATGTCACCCACAGACTGAAGCTCTCCGTCCTCATGTTCTGCATACTGTGACGCAGTATCAGACATGGCTCTAACAGCATTTGCGCGCTCTGTATCTCTCCTAACCCCAGAGCTATCGCGCTTGCCTCTTAATTCAGGCAATCTAGATAATACCTCTGACAGGGTATTATTCATGATTGCAGCCATGTCCTGCAAGGTAATCGCTATGGGTGTCCCTGATGTAATTGGCGCCATATTAGCGTGCGTCCCCTGAGCGGGAGGCGAAGGAGAGTTAGTCGGCATAACTTCCCCCTCGACTGAACCCTCTGGTGATAATTCTTTTATAGATAAAGACTGATCTTTACTGTTTAAGGTGAAATCAATACATTTAGTACACATTCTCCTATGGGGCTCCACCATGGCTTTCAAACATAATGAACAAGTAGGTTCCTCTGTGTCAGACATGTTTAAACAGACTAGCAATGAGACTAGCAAGCTTGGAAAACACTTTAAAACAAATTTACAAGCAATATAAAAAACGTTACTGCGCCTTTAAGAAACACAAATTTTCCCAAATTTTGAAATAACAGTGAAAAAATGCACTTACACTAACGAAATTTTTACAGTGTATGTAATAAGTTAGCAGAGCATTGCACCCATGATGATTAACCCCTTAATACCAAAAACGGAATAACAAATGACAAAAACGTTTTTTAAACAGTCACAACAACTGCCACAGCTCTACTGTGGCTTTTTACCTCCCTCAATACGACTTTTGAAGATTTTTGAGCCCTTCAGAGAAGTCCTGGATCATGCAGGAAGAAGCTGGATGTCTGTGTCTGTAATTTTTGCTGTGCAAAAAAACGCTAAAATAGGCCCCTCCCACTCATATTACAACAGTGGGAAGCCTCAGGGAACTGTTTCTAGGCAAAATTCAAGCCAGCCATGTGGAAAAAACTAGGCCCCAATAAGTTTTATCACCAAACATATGTAAAAAATGATTAAACATGCCAGCAAACGTTTTAAAATACACTTTTATAAGAGTATGTATCTCTATTAATAAGCCTGATACCAGTCGCTATCACTGCATTTAAGGCTTTACTTACATTACTTCGGTATCAGCAGCATTTTCTAGCAAATTCCATCCCTAGAAAAATATTTTAACTGCACATACCTTATCGCAGGAAAACCTGCACGCTATTCCCCCTCTGAAGTTACCTCACTCCTCAGAATATTTGAGAACAGCAAAGGATCTTAGTTACTTCTGCTAAGATCATAGAAAACGCAGGCAGATTCTTCTTCTAAATACTGCCTGAGATAAACAGTACACTCCGGTACCATTTAAAAATAACAAACTTTTGATTGAAGAAATAAACTAAGTATAAAACACCACAGTCCTCTTACGACCTCCATCTTAGTTGAGAGTTGCAAGAGAATGACTGGATATGGCAGTGAGGGGAGGAGCTATATAGCAGCTCTGCTGTGGGTGATCCTCTTGCAACTTCCTGTTTTGAAGGAGAATATCCCACAAGTAATGGATGATCCGTGGACTGGATACACTTAACAAGAGAAATATCTTCCTTTTTTACATAGAGATGCTCAGGTGATATTTTCCTGTCAGCTTTTTACAGTTATGCTGCATCAGTTTCAAGTGATTTAGCATATGAGTATTATGATTTTAAGTATTTACATAGATATGGAAAAAGTTTATAGGCTATGTCCCTTTGGACGCCATCTGATGGGTAAAATATATCTAATTTGGTAATCTGTTCTCCTAATAACCAGAGCATATAGCTCTATATATTTTATGTTTGGGGGTGGATTCATAAGTCTATAACTATGCGACTTCAGTGTTATAACTAATCTTTAAGGTGATTCATGGTGGCCAGCAGTCTAAGTTATAGGAGTGTATTTGATGATGTTGCTATCAGGGTAGCAAAAGAGGATATATGTTGAAACACGGGATAAGGAAGATTCAGTGATCCCAGTGGCGTTTTAGTAGGGCAGGTTGTGTGCTATGATTAGCGATGCTCCTATAAAAAGTGTTAATACCGCCTAATGTGATTATGTAAATATAATTGTCTTCTAACCTAAAGTTAGGCATCCCAGGACCCTGGGATTTTAATAAAGTCTAGGGTGTTGTCCCGGTAAATTATGTAGTCTGTTCTGCCTGTTGCGTGCCCCGGCCGCAGGCTACATGAGGGGGGAGAGAAAGTTATATATAAGTCGGCCTCTCAGGACTAACCTATCTATTGTGAAGCATACAGGACACACACCATTGAAAGCATCACATTCACCCTGCCTATCCCTTCAATACATATAAAAGGGCAGACCCTGCGCTATCCATAAGATTATGTGCATATAAACATTACAAATCATCATGACTTAAAGGGACAGTATACTGTAAAATAGTTTTTCCCTTAATGTGTTTACAATTGGTTTTTTTACCAACTGCAGAGTATAAAATGTATGAAAATTAGCTTTTTAAGGCTTATTTGTGTATATTAAAGCTCTGATTTTGTGTTTTGAAGCCACAGCCTAATAAAATAGGTTGAGCTTGTAGGTATAATCAGATCTCATTACTGTATCACATTGTGCACATATACCTGCCTCTTTATCTTATATCTGTCCTTAAAACAATCACCAGTACCTTGAGAGAACAATGGAAAATCAACATTTTATTACCTTATCTCTGCTATATCCAACTGGGAGTGTAATTTCTTCTGCTGGCTGTGTTTACAAAGCTTATCTATAGCTGGTACGCGCGGCCACAAACTTTCAGAATAGGTGGGGATACCACATGCTAAATCAACCATTTCAAATGCCAATATAAGGGTAAAGGAGCTACTTGTAAACAATTTAATACACTCCAGCAGGTAAAGTGGATCATTGGGAACAAATTAAAGGGGAGAAATTGTTTGAGTAAACTGTCCCTTTAATTAGTCACCACGAGAAAAGAAATTATAAACGCACTCAAAGGCTTCCCTATGCAATCTTAAACTTTAGCTTATAAATGAACTAATATAGACTGCTCTAATGTTCTTACCTTTCTATTAACATTAATCATCAATGAAATAAAAATGTGATACCTCCAGCGTCATGGAAGAAGAACTTTGAACTGTGAAGCATGCAAAGTGGGGTATATAAATATTAAACAGTTACAGATATTAAAGGGACAGTATACACTCATTTTCATATAAATGCATGTAATAGACACTACTATAAAGAATAAGATGCACAGATACTGATATAAAAATCCAGTATAAAATGGTTTAAAAACGTACTTAGAAGCTTTCAGTTTAGCTCTGTTGAAAAGGTAGTTGGAAAGCCCACTGCAAGTGGGAAATAACACACTCCCCCCTCCCCCTTCTTTTGCATATGAAAAGACCCTTTACACAAACAGGAGCAAGCTGGAGAAGGTAGCTGACGGTATTCAAATTAAACTTTGGGGCTTGGTTAGGAGTCTGAAAATCAGAGCAATGTTATTTAAAAATAAGCAAAATTATAAATTTTTAAAAAAAAACAAACTTTATGGGCTTTATAAATAGATCATCTACAAAACATTTATGCAAAGAAAAAATGAGTGTATAATGGCCCTTTAACTCCCCCTAAGATCTATAGGGAAAAACTACCAACTGAGACCACCTAGAAGCTAGGACAGTAATATATAATCTGAGAAGGGCTTCTACAGACTACCCCGCTCCTATCTTTGGGATATGTCCACCACCATAGAAATAAGAGATGTCCCCATCTGAAATACTTGAATGTCTCCTCCATCCAATCTCGTCTTTAAGCTTAGGCCGTCAATGATTGGGCTGATCATGGAGTCTTTTTAGCGTCTCTGAGGGCTGCTGTGTGTCCGCTCGCCATATAATTAGTAACCGCTGTCTCTCCATGCTTGTGGACAAGGCCCCTGTGTAAGTCATCATGATGTGTAAGGGTATCTTCCTTTCTAATGCATTTCATCTTGGAAGCCACTTCTGACTGGGGGCCCCCTGTCGGAGCCTCTGAGGAACGCGGCACCTTCTTGAATTGCATCTGTGGGTCGGAGCTTGGTTAGTATATTGGCCGGCGCCGATGTATATAAGGCGGCTGGGACCGAGCAATGATCCCCGATGCCAAAGTGCCCAGGAACCAGCCCTATTGTTTTGGGAGACATGCGGCTTGGCTCAAGTGCAGAATCCATCTGCAGCTGTGAATCTCCGAAGCGGGGCACATTGACATGTTGTCCTGTAGGGTTTATAAGAAGTCCTACATTTGTTGTTATGCACGCCAAAGATTTAGCGCCATCTTGATTGCTGGAATCCGCGAGTCCTTCTCGCCGGGTACACAATGCGCTTTTGGCAAAGAGCTTATCCATCAGGTAATCATATGGCGCTTTATCAAGCAGTTTTTCAAAAAGACTCTCCAATCTCTCAAAAGATGGTAATCGATGTCATTGCAACCCCGATTCTCCCAGGCAGGACATTTTGAAAGGAGATGTTAAGATAACCCCACACACTTCCTCCGGTTATTTATATTTCGATAGGTTGTCGGTGAGTTAGCTTAAGGTCCATTTAGAGGGGAAAGTTGAAGAGATCCAGTAAACCAGATTACTCTGACATCACTGGTGACCCGACTCTTCCTGGGGGGGGGGGTGGATACCTATTAGTAGGCCGCTGCCTTAGGTCTATTTCCGATCTGAGTCCCTAATGTCATAAAAACAGCAAAAAGAGGTGATCTATGATCCCAGATGCCGGATCAATGGAGCAATCAGTTATAAAGTTCTTATCTTTGCTGTTAGGCATTAATAATCAGCGGATTATCAAGGATTCTGTCAGAGCCTTCAGAAAATGTGTTCTATCTAGAACGCTGAATGGACACGCCCCCCCCCCCCCCCCCCAGATTATGAGTTTTGAGCACTATAGGGAAATAAACGAACAAAACAAAAGTGGCGTTATTTAATCCCCTATAGTGCTGCCATTACAAGTTTTAAAAAAACAGGCTTGTGCGTGCGATATGGCGTTTTGAAGCTCCATAACGCACCAAAAACAAGCTCTGATTTGATGTGCTTGTGCACGCTTTCCCCATAGTCATCAATAGGGAGAGCAGGTCAGAAAAAACACCTGCGATCGCGGAAAGAAAAGCTCCATAACGCAGCCCCATTGATGTCTATGGGGAGAATAAAAATACTGTTTAAACCTAACACCCTGACATAAACCCTATGTCTAAACACCCCTAATCTGCTGCCCCCAACATCGCCGGCGCCTGCCTATAGTTATTAAACCCCTAATCTGCAGCTCCCGATATCACCGCCACCTAAATAAAGGTATTAACCTCTAATCTGCCCCTCCCGATATTGCTGCCACTATACTAAAGTTATTAACCCCTATTCCGCCGCACCCCTTCATCGCTGCAACTAAATAAAGCTATTAACCCCTAAACCTCTGGCCTCCCACATCACTACCACTAAATACACCTATTAACCCCTAAACTGCCAGCAACCTAAATTAAACTATTAACCCCTAATCCTAACGTAACCCTACCTAAATTTAACATAATTAAAATAGATCTAAATTAAACTTACAATTATTAACTAAATAAACCTATTAATCCCTAAACCGCCAGCCCCCACATCGCAACAACCTAAATTAAACTATTAACTTCTACACCTACCCCTAACCCTAAACCTAACCCTAACACCCCCTAACTTTAACATAATTAAAATAGATCTAAATTAGATGTACAATTATTAACTAAATAATACCTATTGAAATCTAAATACATACTTACCTGTGAAATAAAACATAAAATAGCTACAATATAACTAATAGTTATGTTCTAGCTACTTTAGGTTTTATTTTTATTTCACAGGTAAGTTTGTATTTATTTTAACTAGGTAGACTAGTTAGTAAATAGTTAATAACTATTTACTAACTACCTAGTTAAAATAAATACAAACTTACCTGTGAATAAAAACCTAAGCTACCTTACACTAAAACCTAAAATTACAAAAAATAAAAAACCTAACATTACAAAAAAAATAATCCAAAATAATAAAAATTATTCCTATTCTAATACCCTTTAAAAAAAAAAAAAAACCCCAAAATAAAAAACCTAATCTAGAATAAACTACCAATCAGCTCTTTTTCTGAAAAAATAAAAATAAATTACAAGTGCCTACTAACATTACAAATCCCCACCCCCCAAACCCACAAAATAAAATAAAAAAACTATCTAAAAAACCTAAGCTAACCATTTCCCTGAAAAGGGCATTTGTATGGGCATTGCCCTTAAAAGGGCATTTAGCTCTTTTACTGCCCAAACCCTAATCTAAAAATAAAACCCACCCAAAAAACACTTAAAAAACAAAAACTAACACTAACCCCCGACGATCCACTTACAGTTTTTGAAGTCCCGCTTGAGCGCTCTTCAACCTGGCGGAGAAGTCCTCATCCATGCGGCGAGTAAAAAAGCTAAATGCCCTTTTAATGGCAATGCCCATACAAATGCCCTTTTCAGGGTAGCTTAGTTTTTTTTAGATATACGTTTTTTATTTTGGGGGGGATGGTTGGGTGGTGGTTTTTACTGTTGGGGGGAATCTTTGTATTTTTTTTTTTTTTACAGGTAAAAGAGCTATTATCTTTGGGGCAATTCCCCACAAAAGGCCCCTTTAAGGGCCATTGGTAGTTTATTGTAGGCTAGGTTTTTTTTATTTTGGGTGGGCTTTTTTATTTTGATAGGGCTTATAGATTAGGTGTAATTCTTTTTTATTTTTGATACTTTCGTTTGTTATTTTCCGTAATTTAGTGTTTGTTTGTTTGTTTTTGTAATTTAGACTTTTTTTGTAATTAGATACTTTGTAATTTTTAGAGTAGGGTTAGGATTTTTTAAATGTGTAGTTTAGTTTTATTTAATTGATAGTTAGTTTAATAATTATATTAGTTTAATTGTTAGTTTAAACTTAGTATTTTTAATTTGACAGGTAAGTTTTAATTTAATTTAAAGGGACAGTCAAGGCGAAAAAAACCTTTCATGATTCAGATAGGGCATGTAATTTTAAACAACTTTCCAATTTACTTTTATCACCAATTTTGCTTTGTTCTCTTGGTATTCTTAGTTGAAAGCTAAACCTAGGAGGTTCATATGCTAATTTCTTAGACCTTGAAGGCCGTCTCTAATCTAAATGCATTTTGATAGTTTTTCACCACTAGCGGGCTTTAGTTCATGTGTTTCATATAGATAACATTGAACTCATGCTTGTGAATTTACCATGGAGACAGCTTTGATTGGCTAAAATGCAAGTCTGTCAAAAGAACTGAAATAAGGGGGCAGTCTGCTGAGACTTAGATACAAGGTAATTACAGAGGTAAAATGTGTATAATTATAACTGTGTTGGTTATGCAAAACTGGGGAATTGGTAATTAAGGGATTATCTATCTTTTAAAACAACAAAAATTCTGGTGTTGACTGTCCCTTTAAGATAGGGAAATTGTAATTTTATAATAACGCTAGGGGGGCCGTTAGGTTTAAGGGTTACTAGTTTAAATTAGTTTATTGCAATGTGGGGGGCTTCCGGTTAGTTTCATTTATTATATTTTGTTGTGGGGGGCTTTCGGTTTAGGGGTTAGTAGGTTTATTATAGTGGCGGCGGTGTAGGGCTTAATAACTTTAGTACAGTGGGGGCGATGTCGGGAATCGGCAAAATAGGGGTTAATAAAAAAAACGCAAAACTCGTAACACCAGCGCTATGGGAATCCCATTAAAAAACGTCATTTTTAAGAGTGTGGTCCTGACGTTGCGTTACAAGCTAAAAGGCTTGCGGTACAGCTATACCGACAAGACTTGTAATGGCTGCGGAGCCGTTTTAACCCTGAAAATACCACATTTTCAGCGTTAAAAGATGAATGCACAAACATATTTTAGCTGTGTATAAATAAAATACCTAAGTCACTCCTTTTTAAAAGAATAATAATTTTTATTGTGGTTTGTAAGTACAGTTACATACATTTTAAAGGACACTAACAGCATTATCAGTAGTACAAATAGTGACTTTACACATTAATTTAGAAGAACAGCGTAAGTAAATAAGCACACATATAAGTGATTATATTTACATATATATAATAATAATCATCTTCCTTATGGATTGTGCAAAGTACTATGGCACTAAAAAAACAAATATATTATAGGTTATGCAAAGTACTAGGGCACAAATGCCAGAATAAACTAAACAAATAGGACTTATTGCTTAATACTTTAAAAAACAAACAAGTTACTCAATATTCAGTGAGATAATTTCAAGCACGTAGAAAAGAAATAGGCATTATTATTACTAGGGGCCAGCTATATCGGTCAAAAAACTTGAATTCAGGATTGTTTCACGTTTGTGCAGAAAGTACTACATAACATAATCACTATACGTATATAATGTATGGTGCAGCCTTCATACCAAGAGCATAAGATTAATACATTATAAATAAAATACAGGTTTGGTATTGCACAGAGATTGGCAGTTAAGCTTCTTTGCTTTGTTACTACAGTTTAAATTGGAGACAAAGCATGTGTAGTGAAAATGCAGGTCTGGAGTACTGACCATAACTTTACAAATGAGATGTCACATCTGGCATATACCTCAGTGATCAAATAAGGTTTATCTGTAAACTAACCATTTTAATTTCTCAGATGCATACTGGGTATATAACAAGGAGACTCAGCAAACCCTCCACATCTGTTGCTGCCCCAATCTGGAAAACTGGAGACTGTTGAGTGCAGATAGCGCTCAGCTCCTACCACTAAGCAGCCCCCCCCCCAGACCTCCATCTGGAGCAGCAAAAGTCTCCCCTCTTCCAGTTATATTGAGTCTTTGATTAGCCCCAAAATATCACTGAACTCAGATCAAGTCTGCAAATAATATCTCTCCACTAACTCAGGTTGCTCTTAGGATTCAGAGGACCCGAAGACACCCTCACTCACTGTAGAGTAAATGCTACAATCTACACCTGGTAAGTCAAAGCCATTCTAAATAAGGCATTCATCTAGAAAGTTCGTCAGAACAGCCAGCAAACTCTCTGCTTCAATCTCCATACCTATATGAGTCGGACAACATATAGCTCTCCAGTCCTAAATAGGACTCCAGATACGTGGTGAGTATATTAGTAAAATAATAAGTGAGTATGCAGCAGCTCACTTCAACCCCATGTTACAGGAGGGGAGTGTTGATGAACTTCCCATGCAGGGCCACCAACTCTTCAATGGTTTGGTATATATAAATACCAAACTTACTCTATGGGGTCGATTTATGAAGCAGCGAATGCTGCTTCCGACCCACTAAGACCGCTGCTTCTTAACTCGTCTGCCACCTCTGAGGTGGTGGACAGCAATCAGCCCAATTGAATACGATCGAGTTGACACCCCCTGCTAGCGGCCAATCAGTTCAGGAAAGTTCTTCTCTATAAAAGGCACATGTTGAGCAAAAAGAGGCTGCTTCTTGGGTGGTAACTAGCCATAGAACAAGCTCATTCTCCCCTGTTACTGAGGAAGAAGTTTCGGCACTTATACTGCGCTCTCACCTCACTACCTGTCTCCTTGACCCTATCCCCTCACAGCTACTCCCCTCCCTCTCTGCCACCCTTACCCCTATATTCACACACACTTTCAACCTCTCCCTCAGCACCGGTATATTTCCCTCATCGCTGAAACATGCACTGGTCACACCTATCCTCAAAAAACCTTCCCTTGATCCTACCTCCCCATCCAACTACCGCCCTATTTTCCTCCTCCCTCTTGCATCAAAGCTTCTCGAAAAACTAGCTTATGCACGCCTATCCCATTTCCTTACAATAAACTCCCTCCTTGACCCATTGCAATCTGGATTTTGTCCCCATCACTCCACAGAGACAGCACTTGTTAAGGTTACCAACGACCTACTTACAGCAAAATCAAAAGGCCACTTCTCTCTGCTTATCCTCCTTGATCTGTCCGCAGCCTTTGACACTGTTGACCACCCTCTTTTGCTCCAAACCCTCCAATCCTTCGGCATCTGTGACACAGCCCTCTCGTGGCTCTCTTCCTACCTGTCAAACCGTATCTTTAGTGTAGCCTTCTCTGGGGCCTCCTCTGCCCCGTCACCACTTTCTGTCAGAGTACCGCAAGGCTCTGTCCTCGGTCCCCTTCTCTTTTCAATCTACACATCATCACTAGGTTCCCTAATAAAGTCCCACGGTTTACACTATCATTTGTATGCCGACTACACCCAAATCTACTTCTCTGCACCAGACCTATCTCCTTCCTTGCTAACCCGTGTCGCTAACTGTCTTTCTCACATCTCTAACTGGATGTCCTCTCACTACCTCAAGCTAAATCTCTCCAAAACTGAGCTCCTTATTTTCCCCCCTTCTTCTAAACTCTCCACCCCCAATCTCTCTATAGCTGTCGACAATTCCATCATTACCCCTACCTCGCATGCCCGATGTCTCGGGGTCACATTTGACTCAGATCTTTCTTTCATTCTTCACATTCAGTCATTGGCTAAAGCCTGCCGCTTCCACCTTAAAAACATCTCTAAAATTAGACACTTCCTTACACAAGACACAACTAAGATTTGAATCCACTCTCTCATTCTTTCCCGCCTCGATTACTGCAACTCTGTCCTCTGTGGTCTCCCCACTTGCCGCCTAGCTCCTTTACAATCCATAATGAATGCCTCTGCCAGACTCATCTTCCTTACACGTCGCTCTTCATCTGCTGCACCTCTCTGCCAATCCCTTCACTGGCTTCCTCTTGCCTCTAGGATTAAACACAAAATTCTCATTCTGACATACAAAGCTCTCAACTGCACTGCTCCCCCCTATATCTCAGACCTTGTCTCCAGATACTCTCCCTCCCGTCCCCTTCGCTCTACTCACAACCTCCTACTCTCCTCCTCTCTTGTCACCTCATCACGCTCCCGTTTACAGGACTTCTCCAGACTGGTTCCCATCTTGTGGAACTCTCTGCCTTGCTCCACAAGAATCTCTTCTAGTTTTAAAAGCTTCAAGTGCTCCCTAAAGACTCTACTGTTCAGGGATGCATACAACCTACCCTAACCTTTCTTTATACCAGTTCGTCTACTCCATTGCTATCCCCTGAACCCCCTTAGCATGTAAGCCTAAGATCCAGCTGTTTGTAGATCACCTTCTTAAGAGATGACTACAACAGTGCAGGGCCCTCTACCCATTTGATCCCTATAATTGTTTTGTTGTACTCCGCATTTGTTTATAGCGCTGCGGAATCTGTTGGCGCTCTACAAATAGCCGATAATAATAATTATGCTATTGTTCGTTCCCAGGTTGAGTGCTCCTCTCTTTTTATTAATGCAAATTATGATACTTGGAGAAGTCATACTAAGTGTGATGTGGGAATCCAGACGTGGACACGTTGCTCAGTGTGCCTAGAGGGATATGGCTGCACCTCACTGACGAGGCCCACAATAGGCCGAAACGTATGTCTGGGGTTTTGCTGTTTCTCTCATTCAGAGAGGGATTGCCTGGTATTTCGGGGCTGGACTGTACTGTGAAGTCAGGATCAGACTGATATGCTTCAGGAAAGTTCTTCTCTGTAAAAGGCACATGTTGAGCAAAAAGTGGCTGCTTCTTGGGTGGTAACTAGTCATAGAACAAGCTATTATGCTATTGTTCGTTCCTAGGTTGAGCGCTTCTCTCTTTTTATTTATGCAAATTATGACACTTGGGGAAGTCTCCCTAAGTGTGATGCGGGAATCCAGATGTGCACCCGTTGCTCAGTGTGCCTAGAGGGATATGGCTGCACCTCACTGACGAGGCCCACAATAGGCCGAAACATACGTCTGGGGTTTTGCTGTTTCTCTCTTTCAGAGAGGGATTGCCTGGTATTTCGGGGCTGGACTGTAGTGTGAAGTCAGGATCAGACTGATATGCTTCAGGAAAGTTCTTCTCTGTAAAAGGCACATGTTGAGCAAAAAGAGGCTGCTTCTTGGGTGGTATTTAGCCACAGAACAAGCTATTATGCTATTGTTCGTTCCCAGGTTGAGCGCTTCTCTTTTTATTTATGCAAATTATGACACTTGGGGAAGTCTCCCTAAGTGTGATGCGGGAATCCAGACGTGGACCCATTGCTCAGTGTGCCTAGAGGGATATGGCTGCACCTCACTGATGAGGCCCACAATAGGCCGAAATGTACGTCTGGGGTTTTGTTGTTTCTCTTATTCAGAGAGGGATTGCCTGGTATTTTGGGGCTGGACTGTACTGTGAAGTCAGGATCAGACTGATATGCTTCAGGAAAGTTCTTCTCTGTGAAAGGCACATGGTTGAGCAAAAAGAGGCTGCTTCTAAGGTGGTAACTAGTCATAGAACAAGCTATTATGCTATTGTTCATTCCCAGGTTGAGCGCTTCTCTCTTTTTATTTACACATGTATATATATTTATACACATACATACACACACACACATACATATACACAAACACATGTGTATACATACATATACAAACGTACACACACATACTGTATGTATATATATATATACATACACACACATATATACAGTGTGTATATATATATATATATATATATATATATATATATATATATATACTGTTCAAAGAGAGCACTCTCACTTCCAAACTTTAAATGCCAGGGTGGAAGGGGAGTGTGTCCCCGAAACATAACGCTTGATTTATTAAATATTC
This sequence comes from Bombina bombina, assembly GCF_027579735.1. Taxonomy (NCBI): domain Eukaryota; kingdom Metazoa; phylum Chordata; class Amphibia; order Anura; family Bombinatoridae; genus Bombina; species Bombina bombina. The sequence goes on along the minus strand of NC_069504.1, from coordinate 695,126,519 downwards.
ACTTAAAAGACCAGAGAGTGCTTTCTTTCATTTATATATATATATATATATATATATATATATATATATATATATATATATATATATATATATATATATATATATATATATATATATATAGTTATTACTCTCTCAAAATCTAAAGTACAGTAGCACAGCATTTTTAAATGACTTCATGGGTTTTGTCTGCATCCAATGTTCATGTTTCCTCTCTCACTTGTAAAGTCTTAAGGCTAGATTACGAGTTTGGCGTTAGAAGCTGTGCGGTGCTAACGAGCAATTTATGCTCACCGCTCACTTACAGACAGCGCTGGTATTACGGGTTTTTACAAACCCGGCTTTAACCGCAGAAAAGTGAGCCAAGAGCAAAATTTTGCTCCACATCTCACCTCAATACCAGCGCTGCTTACGTTAGCGGTGAGCTGGTAAAACGTGCTTGTGCACGATTTCCCCATAGGTATCAACGGGGAGAGCCGGCTGAAAAAATACCTAACACCTGCAAAAAAAGCAGCGTTTAGCTCCTAACGCAGCTCCATTGATTCCTATGGGGAAATACATTTATGTCTACACCTAAAACCCTAACATGAACCCCGAGTCTAAACACCCCTAATCTTACACTTATTAACCCTAATCTGCCGCCCCCAACATCGCTGACACCTACATTATATTATTAACCCCTAATCTGCCGCTCCGGAAACCGCCGCCACCTACATTATACTTATGAACCCCTAATCTGCTGCCCCCAACATCGCCACCATCTACGTTATATTTATTAACCCCTAATCTGCCGTCTTCAATGTTGCCGCAACCTAACTACACTTATTAACCCCTAATCTGTCGCCCCCAACGTCGCCACCACTATAATAAACATATTAAACCCTAAACCTAAGTCTAACCCCCCTAACTTAAATATAATTTAAATAAATCTAAATAAAATTACTATCATTAACTAAATAATTCCTATTTAAAACTAAATACTTACCTATAAAATAAACCCTAAGATAGCTACAATATAACTAATAGTTACATTGTAGCTAGCTTAGGGTTTATTTTTATTTTACAAGTTTATTTTAACTAGGTAGAATAGTTATTAAATAGTTATTAACTATTTAATAACTACCTAGTTAAAATAAAGACAAATTTACCTGTAAAATAAAACCTAACCTAAGTTACAATTACACCTAACACTACACTACAATTAAATTAATTACCTAAATTAAATACAATTAATTACAATTAAATAAAATTATCTAAAGTACAAAAACAAACAAACACTAAATTACAGAAAATAATAAAGAAATTACAAGATTTTTAAACTAATTACACCTAATCTAATCCCCCTAACAAAATAAAAAAGCCCCCCCCCAAAAAACCCTACCCTACACTAAATTACAAATAGCCCTTAAAAGGGCCATTTGCGGGGCATTGTCCCAAAGTAATCAGCTCTTTTACCTGTAAAAAAAAATTACAATTCCCCCCCAACATTAAAACCCACCACCCACACAACCAACCCTACTCTAAAACCCACCCAATACCCCCTTAAAAAAACCTAACACTAACCCATTGAAGATCACCTTACCGGGAGACGTCTTCACCCAACCGGGCAGAAGTGGTCCTCCAGACGGGCAGAAGTCTTCATCCAGACGGCATCTTCTATCTTCATCCATCTGGCGCGGAGCGGGTCCATCTTCAAGACATCCGACGCAGAGCATCCTCTTCTTTCCACGGCCGACAACTGAATGAAGGTTCCTTTAAATAACGTCATCCAAGATGGCGTCCCTTCAATTCTGATTGGCAGATAGAATTCTATCAGCCAATCGGAATTAAGGTAGAAAAAATCCTATTGCCTGATGCAATCAATTGGAACAGCCAATAGAATGCCAGCTCAATCCTACTGGCTGATTGGATCAGCTAATAGGAATGAACTTTACAAAGTTGCCTGTAAAATAAAAATAAACCCTAAGCTAGCTACAATGTAACTATTAGTTATATTGTAGCTATTTTAGGGTTTATTTTATAGGTAAGTATTTATTTTTAAATAGGAATTATTTAGTTAATTGTAGTAATTTTATTTAGATTTATTGTAATTATATTTAAAGTTGGGGGGGTTAGGGTTAGACTTAGGTTTAGGGGTTAATACATTTAATATAGTGGCGGCAACGTTAGGGCGGCAGATTAGGGGTTAATAAATGTAGGTAGGTGGCGGCAATGTTAGGGACTGCAGATTAGGGGTTAATAATATTTAACTAGTGTTTGCGATGCGGGAGTGCGGCGGTTTAGGGGTTAATATATTTATTATAGTGGCAGCGATGTCCGGTTTGGCAGATTAGGGGTTAAAATATTTATTTTAGTGTTTGCGATGTGGGGGGGGCTCGGTTTAGGGGTTAATAGGTAGTTTATGGGTGTTAGTGTACTTTTTAGCACTTTAGTTACGAGTTTTATGCTAAGGCATTGTAGTGTAAAACTCTTAACTACTGACTTTTAAATGCGGTACCAGGCTTGACAGGAGAGGGTCTACCGCTCACTTCTGGTCAGACTCGTAATACCGGCGCTATGCAAGTCCCATTGAAAATATAGGATACGCAATTGACGTAAGTGGATTTGCGGTATTTCCGAGTCTGGCCAAAAAAGTGAGCGGTACACCTGTACCTGCAAGACTCGTAATACCAGCGGGCGTTAAAAAGCAGCATTGGGACCGCCCAACGCTGCTTTTTAAGCCTAATGCAAGACTCGCAATCTAGCCGTTAATTTTTCTTAATCTATTTCCTTAGTGATAATTGTTCTAGAGCTTAGATATAACAACACTTGCTGACACATATTCTCTTTCACACACATATGCAAAGTGTATAGCAGTTGTATTATTTTTATAAAATAATTCTTTCTTTGTTACTCTGTTACCAATAAAATACACCGCTAGCTAGACAAATTAAACTGAGATAGATGCTAATCTCAAATGAAAATGGGAAGTGATAAACATATTTTAAAAGCCTCGCTGATATAAATTAGTATAAATGTACTATAGTAATTAATACTCTGATACTAAGAGCAAAGAGCACTAATGACTTGTATAATACTTGAAGCTTAAGACTTTGACTTGGTTCGGACTTACCTGCCCTGACTTGGGACTTGCCTGTGTTGGCTTGAGACTCGACTTAAAACTTGAATGCAAAGACTTGAGACTTACTTGTGACTTGCAAAACAATGACTTGGTCTCACCTCTGCCTAAAATACCTTTTGGGTTGCAGACAGGGGTGTAACTAGCCCCATGAGGCCCCTCTGTAGCAATGCCACTACTGATAGCAGGGTTAGATGGACCACATGTATGTCTCAGTCAAGATTTCTGGGACCCCTGTAGTTGTGCCTAAGGTTGCCACCTTTTCTGGAATAAAAGGAAATTTATGCTTACCTGATAAATTTGTTTCTTTTTCGATACGATGAGTCCACGGATTTCATCCTTACTTGTGGAATATCGCCTCCTGGTCAGCAGAAGGAGGCAAAGAGCTCCACAGCAGAGCTATATAAATAGCTCCTCCCTTCCCTCCCAACCCAGTCATTCGACCGAAGTTAGGAAGAGAAAGGAAAAGCCAAGGAGCAGAGGTGTCTGAAGTGTAACAAAAATTAAATAACCTGTCTCATAGAACAGGGCGGGCCATGGACTCATCGTATCAAAAAAGAAACAAATTTATCAGGGAAGTATAAATTTCCTTTTCTTTTTCAAGATACGATGAGTCCACGGATTTCATACTTACTTGTGGGATACAATACCAAAGCTATAGTACACGGATGAAAAGGGAGGGACAAGATAGGGAACCTAAACGGAAGGCACCACTGCTTGAAGAATTTTCCTCCCAAAAACAGCCTCAGCAGAGGCAAAAGTATCAAATTATCAAAATTAGGAAAAAGTGTGAAAAGAGGACCAAGCTGCAGCCTTGCAAATCTGTTCAACAGAAGCATCATATTTGAATGCCCACAAGGAAGCCACAGCCCTAGTGGAATGAGCTTCAGGGCCCGAACCACATCTAAATTGTGAAGAAGTCTCTCCGTCAGGGAAGAAGGATTAGAACACAAGGAAGGAACAACAATTTATTGGTTAATGTTCCTATCCGAAACAACTTTAGGAAGAAAACCTAATTATGTTCTAAACACTACCTTATCTGAGTGGAAAATAAGGTATGGAGATTCGCACTGTAGCGCCAAGAGTTCTGAGACTCTTCGCGCAGAAGAAATAGCAACCAGAAAAATAACTTACCAAGATATCAACTTGATATCTAAGGAATGCATAGGCTCAAACGGAGCCCTTTGAAGAACTTTGAGAACTAGAATAAGACTCCATGGAGGAGTAACTGGTTTGAACACAGGCCTGATTCTTACCAAGGCCTGACAAAAAGATTGTACATCTGGTACACCTGCAAGACGTTTGTGAAACAAAATGGATAGAACCGTAATTCTAGGAATCCTAACTCTACTCCAAGAGTAGCCCTTGGATCCACACCAATAAAAGTATCTATGCCAAATCCTATGGCAGATCTCTCTAGTTACAGGCTTACGAGCCTGAATCAAGGTCTCTATGATGGGATTAGAGAACCCACGCTTGGATAAAATCAAGCGTTCAATCTCCACGCAGACAGCTTCAGAGAAGCTAAATTAGGGTGAAGGAAGGGACCCTGAATGAGAAGGTCCTTCCTCAACGGCAGACATCAAGGTGGTAGAAATGCCATCTCTATCAGGCCCGCATACCAAATTCTTCGAGGCCATGCCGGTGCTATGAGTATCACCGATGGGCTCTCCTGTTTGAGTCGGGCAATTACCCGAGGAAGAAGTGCAAATGGAGGAAACAGGTATGCTAGATTGAAATTCCAAGGAACCGCCAGAACGTCTATTAATTCCGCCTGGGGGTCCCTGGATCTCGACCCGTATCTCGGAAGTTTGGTATTCCTTCGAGAGGCCATCAGAGCCAACTCCGGCTGTCCCCACTTGAGGATCAGTTTGGAAAACACTCCCCCGGATGGAACGTCTGTCTGCTCAAGAAATCCGCCTCCCAATTGTCTACTTTCGGGATGTGGATCGCTAACAGGCAACAAGAATGGGTCTCCGCCCATTTAATTAATGTGGATACTTCTGCCATCACTAGGGAACTTCTTGTTCCCCCCTGATGATTGATGTAAGTCACAGAAGTAATAATGTCCGACTGGAACCCGATAAATTTGGCCGCGGCTAACCGAAGCCAGGCCAGAAGTGCATTGAGAATCACTCTCAGTTCTAGAATGTTTATAGGGAGAACTGACTCTGACTGAGTCCAAAGTCCTTGAGCCTTCAGGGAGTTCCAGACAGCTCCCCACCCCAGAAGGCTGGCGTCTGTTGTCACAATTTCCCAAGCCGGCCTGCGAAAGCAGGTTCCCTGGGATAGATAATCCAGAGACAACCACCACTGAAGAGAAACCCTTGTCTCCTGATCTAGAGTTATCAGAGGAGACAGGTCTGTATAATCCTCGTTCCATTGCCTGAGCATGCTTAGCTGTAGAGGTCTGAGATGGAACCAAGCAAAAGGGATGATATCCATTGTCGCCACCATCAGCCCAATTACCTCCATACACTGAGTCACCGAAGGCCGGAGAGTGGACTGAAGAGCACGACAGTTATTGTAAGGTATTACAGCGCACCTCTACTGTCCCTTTAAGTTGCCTCTTCCTCCTATTTAAGGCTGCCGCCCAGACACACTATTGCTGGTTTATTGCAGTCTTACCTGAGAACAAGTGCTCAGTCTCTAGTTTCCTGCAACCTGTCAGCTCCTCGATAGACTGCTGCTGCAGTCAAATCTTCAGTTCCTGAACCGCTGCTGACGTCATCAGCTACTGACGAGTTGCGCTCTCACCTCCACACGCTGTCGGCGTGCTCTCTGCTCAGCTTGTCTTGCTGTTTAGCCTCATCGCAGTTCCTCTCAAACAATTGCCTGCTTGCTCTGCCAGACCGGACCGGACTTCCACATTCACCATCTTGAGCTACCTCCGGTCTGTGAGTACTCGCTTCACTGTGCAGCCTTACTTCTTGTGAGTACCATCTGCCAATTCACTTGTGTCTATTGCTTGCTTGTCATTAGTGTCTTAATTCCTATGTTATCACACTGGACTTACAGCTTGGCATATAGTAAGGCACGAACTTAACCCTCATTACATCTTTTCAGTGGTTAAGTTTGTGACACAAATCACCCTTTAATTTGATATAACCACAAGCAAATTCCAACTGTGATTACCTGCTCATTTCAATTGTACTGTGAAACTGCCTATCATATTCAGCATTCCTGAACTGTACATTATATTTGAAACGATTTATTACAGAGTGTTACATAATAAACCAGCCTGAAAGTGATTGACACACAGCTGTGTGTAATTAATTCTGAATTGCTCCGTTGATTCCTCAGTATATTTGTTTGCACAATTAGTTTTGCTCATTATGGATCCTACCCAGGTAGCTGATCAGATTCAGAGTTTATCTGACAGGATGGACATTCTAACTAATTCATTCCATGAGATCCAGGTAGAAAATCAAGCTTTAAAAGCCTGCCTCAGGGAGGTACTCTCCTCAAAAACTCCTCCTACTGATACTCATCCTGAGCCTTTAGTCTCTGTACCTGAGAAATTTTCTGGAGATCGCTCCCAATTCCGGGAGTTTAGGAATTCTTGCAACTTATTGTTTGAGCTTAAGCCTAAGACCTACCCCACGGATAGAATTAGGGTGTTGACAGTAATATCCTATCTCAGAGGAGAACCCAGGGCTTGGGCTGACTCCTTTTTTGAACAGCAGTCCTATATACTGGGATCCCTGGATGGTTTTTTCTCTGAGATGTCAGTGCTCTACGATGACCCTTACAAGCAGATTTCTGCTGAGAATACTCTCAGGTCCTTGAGACAACTGAAGAATCCTGTAGAGACATATATCACGCAATTTAAGATTGCAGCCACGGATTCCCTGTGGAACCAAGTCTCCCTAAAAAACCAATTCAGGTTAGGTTTGTCCGAGGACATAAAAGACGAGCTTTCTCGTACAGGCATACCTGATAACCTTGAAGATTTATACAGTCTTTCAATAAGCATCGACAGACGTCTCAGGGAGAGACGTTCTGAAAAGGCTTGCACCCCTAAAAAATATCTTTCTTCATCTACTTATGTCACTAAGGATGTTGCTCAACCTATGGATATAGGATTTATCAGAGGTCCCCTAAGTCCTCAAGAGAAGACTAGAAGGAAGAATCTAAATTTATGCATGTACTGTGCCTCCCCTGCACATGTTGTTAAGGAATGCCCAGTCCTCTCTAAGCAAAAAATGGGTAAGGAAATCATCCTTCATTTAGATCCTTTGGTGCCTCGTTCCCTGAACCCCTACATAACTTTGTCTCTTCTCTTGCAGTGGGATCATCACAAGATTAATACCACTGCCATCATCGACACAGGGTCCTATGGGAATTTTGTGCACTGGGGTTTTGTGAGAAAAAATAAAATACCACTTGTCACCAAGAAAAAACCAGTCTCAGTTAAAGTCATTGATGGTACTATACTTGATGTCACACATCACACTTCTAATATTCATATCACCACAGGTTCTGGTTTTACTGACCAGTTGTCATTCGATGTTATACACTCACCTATGTTTGATCTCATCTTAGGCATAAACTGGTTACATGCACACAAACCGGTAATTAACTGGGAAAATCTTAGCTTACAATTCTCACCTTCTCTGCATCCAGCTCCTTGTAATTTTAACGCTTCTATTTCCCAGGTTCCTGACAATAACCTGCCTGCCCATTATAGTCAGTTCTCTGATGTATTTAATAAAAAAGAAGCAGAGACTTTACCTCCCCACAGGGCCTACGACTGCCCTATCGACCTCTTGCCTGGTGTCTCTATCCCGTTCGGGCATATTTACCCCCTCTCTAAGCCCGAGTTGGAACACCTGAAAGGCTATATAGATGAGAACCTGAGGAAGGGTTTTATAAGACCCAGTACCTCTCCCGCAGGTGCGGGCATTTTTTTTGTCACTAACAAGGATGGTTCTCTACGCCCTATAGTGGACTACAGAGAGCTCAATAAACGCACCCGCAAAAATAGATATCCACTTCCCCTTATACCGGAATTGATAGAACGATTACGTGGCTCCTCTGTATTCACCAAATTGGATCTCAGGGGAGCATACAATTTAATCAGAGTAAGAGCAGGTGACGAATGGCTTACTGCATTTAGGACCAGATATGGCCTGTTTGAATATACAGTTATGCCATTCGGGCTCTGCAATGCACCTGCTACATTTCAGTGTCTCATCAATGACATCTTCAGGGACATTTTGGATGTATACGTTGTCGTATATTTAGACGATATTTTGATTTTCTCCCAAAACCTTGATGTTCATAAAATTCATGTGGCTAATGTTTTACAGCGGTTACGACAATATCAGTTGTATGCCAAGTTAGAAAAATGTATTTTCGATTCCCAAGATATCACATTTTTAGGTTACCATATCACTCCCCTTGGTATTGGAATGGAAAACAATAAGGTTCAAGCAATAAAGGATTGGCCTATCCCTCGTTCAAAAAAGGATGTTCAACGATTTTTAGGTTTCTCTAATTTCTACCGAAAGTTTATCCCAGGCTTTGCTACTATCACAAAACCATTATCTGATTTAATCAAACTCGATTCCACCTTCCATTGGACAGAAGATACTCAAACTGTTTTTGATTTACTGAAATCGAAATTCTCATCCGCTCCAATCCTTCAGTTCCCGGATCTTAACAAACAATTTATTCTGGAAGTAGATGCGTCAGATTACGCCATAGGTGCCATTCTTTCGCAAAGAAAATCTTTCAAGGACCCCATACATCCTGTGGCATATTTCTCAAGAATCATGCAACCAGCCGAAATGAATTATCCGGTCGGAGAGAAGGAACTACTGGCTATTAAATCCTCTTTTGATCAGTGGCGTCATCTCTTGGAGGGAGCCTCTCATCCTACCATCATATATACTGATCATAAGAACCTTCAGTACCTTCAATCCAACAGGACCCTTTCCTCCAGACAGCTCCGTTGGAGTTTGTACTTCTCCAGATTCCAATTCACCATCTGTTACAGACCTGGCATTAAGAATGGTAAGGCTGACGCTCTCACTCGCAAGGATACCAGAGTTCCTTTGGATAGGACCCCATCTACAGTCATATCTAAACATAACTTTATGGGCATACTGACAGATTCCACTGTGGATTTGAGAAAACAAATTAAGACTGCACAGTCCTTGGATGACTCCAAACCCAAAGATATTCTAGTCCAACAAAACGATGGTCTCTATTACATGGATGACAAACTCTATATTCCTCCACCTCTGAGACATACCATACTTAAAATGTCGCATGACTCCCCCCTGGCAGGACATATGGGTACCGAAAAAACCTTAAACTTAATCAGTAGGAATTATTGGTGGCCCTCCTTATCCAAATCTGTCAAGAATTACGTCTCACAATGTGATGTTTGTGCCACTTCAAAACATTCCCGACAACACTCAATGGGTCTACTCCAACCCCTTCCAGTTCCTCATCATCCCTGGCAGTCACTTTCAGTGGATTTTATAGTTGACCTTCCACCTTCTCACTCTTACACTACCATATACGTGGTTACAGACCTATTTTCCAAAATGGCACATTTCATCCCAGTTTCAGGTGTACCCACCTCCAAAGTTACATCCGAACTATTCATTAAGGAGATTGTTCGCCTTCATGGAATACCAACATCTGTGTTGAGCGACAGAGGGACACAATTCACGTCTAAATTTTGGAAACATCTTTGTGAAGCTCTACATATGGATCAGAAATTGAGCACCTCATTCCACCCACAAACTAATGGACAGATCGAACGTGTTAACCAGTGGATTGAGCAGTACCTGCGTTGTTTTTGCTCTCAACATCAAGATTCATGGGTTCAATACTTGCCCCTTGCTGAATTCGCTTACAATAACCATGTTAACTCATCCACTGGTTACACCCCTTTCTATATAAACTACGGTATCCATCCCCGCTTCAACCTTCTGCCTAGAGTTGACACTCAATCTCCTCAGGTTAACGACCTTGTTAATGATATCTCTAGCATATTCACATCTGTCAGAGAACATATACTTGAGGCTCAATCCTCGCAACAAAAGTACTACAACCTCCGCCATAGAAAGCCTCCGGATTATAGGGTTGGACAATTAGTGTGGTTATCCACAAAAAACCTCAAATTACATTATCCGAGCAGAAAATTGGGAAAACTGTTCATTGGACCTTACCCTATCATTTCCATTAAAAATCCGCTTACTGTCACCTTGCAACTTCCTTCAAATATTAAGGTTCATCCCACATTCCATGTTTCCCTGGTTAAACCATGTACCTCCAATACACCCTCTGCTGCCACCTGTGATGCCACCTATGGTACCCTGCCTGATGTCCAATATGAAGTACACAGTATTCTTGATTCCTGTATCCGTTCTGGCAGATTGTTCTACCTCGTTCATTGGAAGGGTTATGGTCATGAGGAGGACTCATGGGAACCTTGTGCTAACATCACTGCTCCTCGGCTCCTGTCTCTTTGCCACCGCAGGAACCCAGATCGCCCTCGGCCTTGAAACCTCGCTGTGGTTTCTTAGGGGGGGGGGCTGTGTAAGGTATTACAGCGCACCTCTACTGTCCCTTTAAGTTGCCTCTTCCTCCTATTTAAGGCTGCCGCCCAGACACACTATTGCTGGTTTATTGCAGTCTTACCTGAGAACAAGTGCTCAGTCTCTAGTTTCCTGCAACCTGTCAGCTCCTCGATAGACTGCTGCTGCAGTCAAATCTTCAGTTCCTGAACCGCTGCTGACGTCATCAGCTACTGACGAGTTGCGCTCTCACCTCCACACGCTGTCGGCGTGCTCTCTGCTCAGCTTGTCTTGCTGTTTAGCCTCATCGCAGTTCCTCTCAAACAATTGCCTGCTTGCTCTGCCAGACCGGACCGGACTTCCACATTCACCATCTTGAGCTACCTCCGGTCTGTGAGTACTCGCTTCACTGTGCAGCCTTACTTCTTGTGAGTACCATCTGCCAATTCACTTGTGTCTATTGCTTGCTTGTCATTAGTGTCTTAATTCCTATGTTATCACACTGGACTTACAGCTTGGCATATAGTAAGGCACGAACTTAACCCTCATTACATCTTTTCAGTGGTTAAGTTTGTGACACAAATCACCCTTTAATTTGATATAACCACAAGCAAATTCCAACTGTGATTACCTGCTCATTTCAATTGTACTGTGAAACTGCCTATCATATTCAGCATTCCTGAACTGTACATTATATTTGAAACGATTTATTACAGAGTGTTACAGTTATGTAACAACTTTGTTTTCCTGACCTCTGTCAGAAAAATTTTCATCGACAGGGAATCTATTATGGTCCCTAGAAAGGTTACCCTTGTACTTGGAAACAAGGAGCCTGTTTTCCAGATTTATCTTCCACCCATGAGTACACAGGAAGAATAATACCAGGTTGGTATGGGATCTGGCTTGTTGAAATGATGGCGCTTGAAGTAGAATGTCGTCCAGATACGGCACCACTCCAATGCCCTGCGGTCTAAGAACCGCCCAAAGAGATCCCAGCACCTTTGTAAATATTCTTGGAGCAGTGGCCAGGCCGAAAGGTAATGCCATTAACTGAAAGAGTTTGCTAAAAATGCAAACCTTTAGAAACTTGTAATGGTCCCAGTGAATGGGAATATGTAGGAATGTATCCTTTAGGTCCACTGTGGACCTGAACTGACCTTCTTGAACCACACTACGATTGTAAAGAGATTATGCCAGGAAGATGCCGATAGCCCTTGTGTCAGCTGAAGTAAGACTGATCGAAAAGGTATCCAGCTAATAGCCCATCATTCACAATGCGTTCCTAGAACAGCAGAAAAAGGGCGCGCAAAACTTTCTAAAGCATAGCCTAGCTCCGCCCATCGTGGGCATCTCAGGCTGAAACACTCTTGCGGCAAAGTCACAAGAATGGAGCCGCCTTCATAGAACTACATCAAGTCCCGCCCATCGTGGGCGCATTAGACCGTAACTCCCGGGCAGCTAACTCCAAGATGGAGTCTTTTATTTCCGGCAATACTTTAAAGTTAAAAAACACCATAAACCACAAGAGGGCCTAGGACAATGCTATGACCAACTGAAAAACAAACCTCCCGATCGGTCAGTATAAAACTGATATCGGGAGTGGGGAGTTACGCCATTCTTATGCTACCATTATATAACAAGTAGCTATCACCCGGGTTGCATATTATACCACTACCGGGAGCAAAATAACACTGTTGAGTCCCAGCCCCAGTGTATGTAAAACAGTCCCAACACAATCAGAGCCCTTTCATGTAATTCAGCTCTTGAGAAGTGACTGTAATAATGCAGTGCTCACTTTAATCTGAGATAATGTGTCCCCAGAAACAATAAAGTTAGCACTTACCTGGAATGCTGTGCGACAGCATGGCAGTCCAGCAGGTTTGCAGAGGTCTTCTCCCTCTCATAGCCCTGTGGACAAAGATCAGCCTGAGTTAAAAGTGCTTAGGCTATCTATATTAGGGCAACAAAAAATGTATAGGAGGCACAGTGAGAATAATGTCCCACCAGTTCCTATTGCTCTAAAGCCACCAAATGCTTCTCTTTTGTTACTGAAGAGACTGATCTGGTCTAGGCTACATCCTAGCACAAAGTAGTACTCAGCGGCACCACTTTAACCCCTTAGTGACCAGAGCACTTTTCCATTTTCTGTCCGTTTGGGACCAAGGCTATTTTTACATTTTTGCGGTGTTTGTGTTTAGCTGTAATTTTCTTCTTACTCATTTACTGTACCCACACATATTATATACCGTTTTTCTCGCCATTAAAAGGACTTTCTAAAGATACCATTATTTTCATCATATCTTATAATTTACTATAAAAAAAATGATAAAATATGAGGAAAAATGGAAAAAAACACACTTTTTCTAACTTTGACCCCCAAAATCTGTTACATATCTAAAACCACCAAAAAACACCCATGCTAAATAGTTTCTAAATTTTGTCCTGAGTTTAGAAATACCCAATGTTTACATGTTCTTTGCTTTTTTTGCAAGTTATAAGGCCATAAATACAAGTAGCACTTTGCTATTTCCAAACCATTTTTTTCCAAAATTAGCGCTAGTTACATTAGAACACTGATATCTTTCAGGAATCCCTGAATATCCCTTGACATGTATATATTTTTTTTTAGTAGACATCCCAAAGTATTGATCTAGGCCAATTTTGGTATATTTCATACCACCATTTCACCGCCAAATGCGATCAAATACAAAAAATTGTTCACTTTTTCACAAATTTTTTCACAAACTTTAGGTTTCTCACTGAAATCATTTACAAACAGCTTGTGCAATTATGGCATAAATGGTTGTAAATTCTTCTCTGGGATCCCCTTTGTTCAGAAATAGCACACATATATGGCTTTGGCGTTGCTTTTTGGTAATTAGAAGGCCGCTAAATGCCACTGCGCACCACAAGTGTATCATGCCCAGCAGTTAAGGGGTTAATTAGGGAGCTTTTAGGGAGCTTGTAGGGTTAATTTTAGCTTTAGTGTAGTGTAGTAGACAACCCCAAGTATTGATCTAGGCACATTTTGGTATATTTCATGCCACCATTTCACCGCCAAATGCGATCAAATTAAAAAAAACGTAAAATTTTTCACAATTTTAGGTTTCTCACTGAAATTTACAAACAGCTTGTGCAATTATGGCACAAATGGTTGTAAATGCTTGTCTGGGATCCCCTTTGTTCAGAAATAGCAGACATATATGACTTTGGCGTTGCTTTCTGGTAATTAGAAGGCCACTAAATCCTGTTGCGCCTCACACGTGTATTATGGCTAGCAGTGAAAGGGTTAATTAGGGAGTTTGTAGTGAGCTTGCAGGGTTAATTTTAGCTTTAGTGTAGAGATCAGCCTCCCATCTGACACATCCCACCCCCTGATCCCTCCCAAACAGCTCCCTTCCCTCCCCCACCCCACAATTGTCCCCGCCATCTTAAGTACTGGCAGAAAGTCTGCCAGTACTAAAATAAAAGGGTTTTAAAAAAAAAAGAATTTTTTTTTTAGCATATTTACATATGCTACTGTGTAGGATCCCCCCCTTAGCCCCCAACCTCCCTGATCCCCCCCAAAACCGCTCTCTAACCCTCCCCTCTGCCTTATTGGGGGCCATCTTGGGTACTGGCAGCTGTCTGCCAGTACCCAGTTTACAATAAAAAGTGCTTTTTTTTTTGTTTTTTTGTTTTTTTCTGTAGTGTAGCTTCCCCCCCCCCACCCCCCACAGACAAACCCCCACCACCTTGCTGATTGTTTCAATTTTATTTTTTATATATTTTTTAATTCCCCATTTTCTGCAGTGTAGCGGTTCCCACCCGCTCCCTCCCCGTGCACGCGCCCTTTCCCACCCTCCCGTGCACGCGCCCGTGCGCGCCCCCAGCCACCCCCGCCCACGATCCCGCCCCCCTTCACATCCACATGGCCATCGATGGCCGCCACCCGCCTCCCGGTCCGGCTCCCACCCACCAACACAGGGAGCAACCGATCTCCGGTGCAAAGAGGGCCACAGAGTGGCTCTCTCTGCACCGGATGACTTAAAAAGGTTATTGCAGGATGCCTCCATATCGAGGCATCACTGCAATAACCGGAAAGCAGCTGGAAGCGAGCAGGATCGCTTCCAGCTGCTTTCCACACTGAGGACGTGCAGGGTACGTTCTCAGGCATTAACTGCCTTTTTTCTGAGGACGTACCCTGCACATCCTCAGTCGTTAAGGGGTTAAAAATAATAAACCAGACGTGGACTCCTTGCTCAGTGTGCTTAGAGGAATGTGGCTGCACCTCACTGACGAGGCCCATAGGAGGCCGAAACGATCGTCTGGGGTTGTCATGTTCCTTGTTCAGAGGAGAATTGCCTGGTATTTCGGGGCTGGACTGACCTTACTTGGCGGGATCAGACTGATATACTTCAGGAAAGTTTTCTTCTGTGAAAAGCACACTGGTCTAAAAGAGGCTGCTTCCGGGTGGTAAATCGCCATAGAACAAGCCACTGAGCTGTTGTTCGTTCCTGGTAGAGCGCTTCTCTCTTTGTATGCAAATTATTATGACCCTGGGGAAGTCTCCCTATGGGTGATGGGGGAAACCAGACGTGGACTCCTTGCTCAGTGTGCTTAGAGGAATGTGGCTGCACCTCACTGACGAGGCCCATAGGAGGCCGAAACGATCGTCTGGGGTTGTCATGTTCCTTGTTCAGAGGAGAATTGCCTGGTATTTCGGGGCTGGACTGACCTTACTTGGCGGGATCAGACTGATATACTTCAGGAAAGTTTTCTTCTGTGAAAAGCACACTGGTCTAAAAGAGGCTGCTTCCGGGTGGTAAATCGCCATAGAACAAGCCACTGAGCTGTTGTTCGTTTCTGGTAGAGCGCTTCTCTCTTTGTATGCAAATTATTATGACCCTGGGGAAGTCTCCCTATGGGTGATGGGGGAAACCAGACGTGGACTCCTTGCTCAGTGTGCTTAGAGGAATGTGGCTGCACCTCACTGACGAGGCCCATAGGAGGCCGAAACGATCGTCTGGGGTTGTCATGTTCCTTGTTCAGAGGAGAATTGCCTGGTATTTCGGGGCTGGACTGACCTTACTTGGCGGGATCAGACTGATATACTTCAGGAAAGTTTTCTTCTGTGAAAAGCACACTGGTCTAAAAGAGGCTGCTTCCGGGTGGTAAATCGCCATAGAACAAGCCACTGAGCTGTTGTTCGTTCCTGGTAGAGCGCTTCTCTCTTTGTATTAAAAATAATAAACACTTGATTGAAGAATCTTTACTAACACCTCACTTTGCCATCTCCTATCTAACTAATACAGGCAAAGAGAATGACTGGGTTGGGAGGGAAGGGAGGAGCTATTTATACAGCTCTGCTGTAGAGCTCTTTGCCTCCTCCTGCTGACCAGGAGGCGATATCCCACAAGTAAGGATGAAATCCGTGGACTCATTGTATCTTGAAAAAGAAAAGTAATTAATTACTAAACAACACTCAGAACCCAACATTCTCTCTCGAAGAACTTGATTTTAAAAGATTTTGACATGATCAAAGAAAACTAAAGCAAAGTGACAAGTAATGTGATTTATGAGGGCCACTGGGCATTCAAGCAGTGTAAGCATTAGGTGCTAAGACAGACAGACAGGGTATATAAGTTGTGCCATGATAGATAGACAGTATCTGTGGCTGCACTGGAAAAAAATTGACTATCTGGGAAAGAGTTTAGTCACTTTAAAGGGACACTAACTTAATTTTTTTAATGAGCATACATCAGCAGTTAATCACTGCATTGCAAAAAAATCTTTATACAAAATAAATGTTTTAAAAACATTTAAAATTTCAAAGCATATTATTCTATGTACTCCATATATATGATATATAGGTCTATAAAAAACCCTCACCTTTTTTGGTTATAAATCTGGCCATAGCATATTTGCTAAATATAAAACATTTAAATATAACACAATAAATAACAAATTTTACCACAAACATCATATTAAACGTATACAACCCAGCGGTGCTAGTCTGACTTCCTAAACTTTTTTCAAAACATGGCCGTACCTCCTAAATCAACACAATAATAACCTGTTATATCCGTTAACCTATTCAGGGCCAGATTACGAGTGGAGCGCAAAATATTGCTTACACAAGCACGTTATTTGCTTTCCACTCAGTAATACCATTGCACTCACATTAATAATGAATAATACAGTCCCCATAGATCGCAATGGTAAGGCACTTTTCAGTGCCGTTTTTTTTCTAACACCCCACACCCACTCACTTTCAGCCCTTAAAACTGCTTTGCTACATTTTTTATTTAAGAAAACAACAACACTAAACTTAAATTTGGGGGTAATTGTGGGCCATTTTTAAAATTACCAGAGATCTGATCTCTGGTTAATTTTCAGAGTGCTAATTGCTACAGCGCGCATTAACCAGCCACTTATAATCGCTGGTTATTTATCGTGCGCCTGTTAATGGGCAAATTTTAGTGCTCCACTTGTAATCTAGCCCTTAGTTCTCACCCCATGCCCAAGGAGCTACTCAAAATGCTATCCCACCTCATGGATTGGGCAGCTTATTAATACCATAGGCCATGATCAGGATGCATGAACAGAAGGAAGATTAGCACCCCCCTAACTCTGTGACAATATTCAATTCCATTTGCTGTGGAAATCACAAAACAAGGGAGGGTGGGAGGTAGATGCTTTCATAGAACTATGAGAGTAAACAGTGTTTCTTCTGCTCAGCCCTTTACCCAATACAAACAGGGTTACTTTAGAGACCATCCTGGAGTCATTTGATGACCATTAAACTACTTTCAAAGTCATGTGCACATTATCAGACATCAACAACAATTCTGGGTGATGACTTCAGAATGATTAACAGATTATCTTACTCAAGCCTGCCCTTTGGGTGGGGAGAGCAGGGCAGTGGCCCCGCGTTTTGGGGGGCCCCACGCAGAGACAGAGATGATGTGGGCTGTCAATTAAATAGTTATGGAGGTGTCAGGCTTGTTGTGCAGTCACACTGATAAAAAGCTGTCACATCATTTATCAAGGCAGCCTACATAACCCTCATACATTATGTGCGACTGACACTAGCAGGTGAGGTGAACCAAATAATGATCTACTGCCACAGTTACCACAGGCTGCTAAGGAGGGGGGAGGCGTGTGCAACATCCCACTTCCTAAAGTGCAGCAAATTTTTAATGAGGTTTCCTACCTTCTCAGCTGAAAATTGGGAAATGGAACCTGCAGTACTTTGGAGATAATAATTCAACCAGCCTGTCGTGCTCAGGGTCGGATTGGGCCACCGGGATACCGGGAAAAATCCCGGTGGGCCGGCAGCTACACATAGTGTGTAGAGGAACAAGTAGTGAGCACAGCACAGGCAGCGCCGCAGCACAGTGTGAGGGACCGCAGTGGCCGTTACTTTGCCCCAAAATTGTATTTATTAATTTAGAAGTGTAATGAAAAGCTCCCTTTCTATTTCCATAAAATAATGCACATGGTTAATGTTACGGTCATCATCGGGCACTGTGAGCTGCAGTTACTGCAGATTATAGTGAGACCCTCCCCGCTATGTGCCGCCCACATCTCTGAGAGTGTTGCTGAGGTGACATCACGCTACTATCCTGTTATGTGTGCGCGCCCCCACCCCACCCCACATGATCAGCTCTCCTCTCCACGGACCAGAGACGCAACCACCCCTGCGACGGCATGACTTCATCCGCGCTGTCACCCAAAAACAGCTGCCGCTGCGTGTTAACCCTCGCAGTCCCGCCGCCTGATGGGTCCATGCAGTATAAGCAAGCAATTGTGAATGAGAGGCCGTCGGACACAAACAGGTGATTACCGGGGTGTGCAGTAGGGATCCACATGCACGGTAAGGCCACATGCGCCTAGTAGACTAGTTTATGTTTTAATCCGTTGGCTGCTAAACACGTAGCAGCCCTCTCTGGCAGCCAAGGGGTTAATTGGATACCGTGTTATGCTGGTGGGTCTGTAAACCGAACGGGTAGTGAGCGGCTGAGCCAGCTGTACTTCATTTATTAAATATGTTGTATATTGTGCAGTGTAGTCTTAACCTATGGTATTGGTACATACACGTTTTTCTATAGTGGCCTGTCACTGATCAAATGGGCTGAGGGCTCAAGCTTGCATGCAGTGTATGTATAATATATAAATGTGTTATGTGTGTGTAATATATATATATATATTATGACATTGTAGTGATCAAGTAATTTAATAATTGGTGAAATCTGAGCCGGAGGGGGGCGGAGCTGAGCTGGAGGGGGCGGGGCTGGGCCGTATAAATTTCCAGGGCCGGTCTGATTTCCCAGTCCGGCCCTGGTTGTGCTGCTGACCGGGAAACAAAGCTCCTGCTTTTGCTCATTTCCCTCCCGCTCCTTGGGCCGGTGTGTACAGCTGGTAGTGAGTACTATCACTCTCCCTGCAGTTATTTGTGTCAAGTTTGTTCCTCCTGCATAATATATGAATGGTGGATACGCAGCAGTGCAACATTCCTTCACTCCGTTGCTTTAGGTAGACCTCTATCCTAAAGAAGCTATATTAACTCCTTGACTGCCAGAGAGATACTTGCCTACCAGGGCCGGATTGGGTCGCTGGGATACCGGGACCCAATCTGGGGCTGAGCCGGAGCCAGTGAAGGAGTGGAGCAGCCTGCTTGCTTTTTGAGCACATAAAAAGATATGACAGAGGCTCAAGCAGCTCAGCAGCAGATGCGGCCGCACTGCTCCATTAGGCAAGGCAACACAGTGTGAGGAGGTGAGGGAGGGTGTCCTTACATTGTTTTGTCTGTGGTCTGGCCTCCAACTGGTTGGGTCTCCGCTGCTCCCCCCATGGGCTGGTGATAAAAAGAAAAGGACATAACAATCAGTGAATGAGTAAATTCAAGATATGGCTGGGAGGCCCAGGACACACAAATAAGTAGCAATAAGATACTTGGTTTATATCTAAACTGTAGGAGTATTAAGTGAGACTCTAAGAGTGCAAATAGCAATAGTAGTACTAATAACAACAACATTAGAAAAGTGGTGATGTTAGCTAAAGAAGGGATCTCTTCCCTTCCGGTTCCAAGTGACCTGCTCTGGCAGCTGCAAGAGAGGTAGAGTGCCAAACAGTGCAGCGCTTTTCAATTCTCTTCATTTGGAGTTTCAGAGTCCAGATATTCTTGTAGTTGCTGTGGGGTTAGAAAGAGCCTAGGGCCCCTGGGTGTCACCAGTCTTAACTTGGCAGGAAAGAGTAGTGAGGCTTGTTTGCCCATCTTGTGTAACTTGGAACATACAGGTGCAAACTCCTTCCTTTTTCTGGCTACTTCTGCTGAAAAGTCTTGGAAAATTAGTAGTTTATGTCCCTCATAGGTGAACTCTGGCTGAGCCCTGTAGGCTCTCAGGACTGCCAATTTTTCCTGATACCTTAGCAGTTTGAAGATGACTAGCCACAGTCACTGGTTAGCCCTGGCCAGAAGTGTTTCCGGGCCTATTCTGTGCGCTCTCTACATCGAGGGGCAAGGTGTCCTTATTCATTTGAAGAAGTTTTAGTAGGGTCAGGGCCATGAATTTAAGCAAGTCTTTGTTCTTGATTTACTCGGGTACCCCTACTTATCTCAAATTGTTGCGACGGGAGTGGTTCTCAAAGTCATCAAGCTTGTCTTGTAGAGCTGTGTTCTGGCGTTCTAGCCTCTGTATGATGATGGAAGAGGAATGCTGAGAGTCCTCGACATCAGAGATTCGTTGCATTCTAGTAGAGTATTGCCTTATCTTCGATGTTAGGGTGTCCATACTTGCTTGCAATGTTTCCATCTTCGGTAAGAGAACGCTTTTAGTTCCTGCAGTAGTGTTTGTGGGGGTTCTTGGCCAGGGTCACTGTCTGGAGGGGCGGGGGTTCCACATGTATCTCCGCTGTGTGTCTTTGCTTTCTTTCTGTAGGCTTTTGCTTGCTAGACATGATGGGTATAGACTGAGGTGTAATAACTTTAAAGTAATTATCGAATTTCATAAGGCAATGCAGCCTGTCAGTTGTTAGTGAGTCTTGGCAGATGTATGTGCTTTGCGCACAAAGTCTTGGGGCCTGTGCCACCTGTGCTAATGGAGTGACTGATGCAATGTTACTGGTGTAGTCAGATGATTGCCCCTTCAGGCCAGTGTCATAAAGCAGGCAGGAATTGGTTAGGGTACTGTAGCCAACATGTGGTGGTAATCACAGAGTGTAAAGATATTAGAGCTTGATGGCCTGCTAGTTGCACATGAACAGTGGGTCTGTTAATATTGTCGCAGGTCTATATGGTGTTTCTGCTAGCGGCAAGATGATTTGCGGTTGCTAAAAGACCTGGGCAGCTCGCTTAAGAGATCTGGACTGTTCTAGTCTGATGTTGCTATTTAGGTTGATCCGTGGTTGAAACTTGATCTCGTGTCCTGCAGACCGGCCCTTGTGTGTCAGGCCGGGACTTCTTAAAAATGGTGCCTGGTGGTTTGATGCGCCTTGTGATGTCCGCTGCTTCGCAGGGGTAAGGGTGATTAAATAGAGCCCTACACGATATTGGAGCCAGTTGGGGTTATAGGGAAGCTGTAACCCAACAAGGGAATATCATGGGGTAGCTGGGGGGCACTACTTTTGGCACATATTTGAATGCCAAGTTTGTGGAGCTCTCACCCCATGCCACTGTCCAGAAACTCCGCCCACTGGAAGTCTCCATTTCCTCCTCTTTTTAACGGTGGGACATGGTCAATTATTATGAACCTCAGGTCTTTGACCGTGTGACCGACTTCCACAAAGTGACATGCTACTGGTTGTTTTGATTTTCCTGATGAAATTGTTGATCGAATGGAAGAGCAATGGTTCGCAAGCATTGTCCTGGCGTCATCCTTGTGTCTGAATTCCTTTGGTTGATTGCAACCACTCTGAAGCTGACTTTGGCTAGATATAAGAATCCCTTCCCATATAATATAAGGCACAATCATCTGAAAATGGAGTCTTACAAAAAACTGACTGCCAGTATGGAGAGACAGGATGTAGAGATAACAGAAGAAAAAAGAGAGGATACATTTACCTTCACCGAAGAGGATGCTGATAACATACGATTTGGGTCAATTGAGGAACAACAGATAGAGGAATCTGCACATCTATAATTCATTTATGAAATTGAAACAGAGAGAGATTGACTTTAATCTACATGGCACATACCTATCTGATTATCACAAGAAGAGAATGATACAGAGAGGATTTAGGATCAGAAATGTCCCCACCATTGGATGTTCAAATCCAGAGTTTTGTCTGAATTGGTGCAAGATATTAAACAAATTTTCTTTCAACCTGATGTTATTGGTGATCAGAGAGGTGGGTCAGTTACTGGGTGAGTTCAAGATTGAAATACAAAAAATTGAAAAGAACTCAATAACATGAGGGCTGATACATCTGAAAACTGGATTGACAAATTATCAACACAAATTAAATCATACAAACAAGAGCTAATTGCTTTTAAGAATCATAAACTACAGTTGCACAGGATTACACACATAAAAGTGTGTATAGATGGCTACTGTCGCCTGATGAAAGAAGAGTCTTCAGACCTAGACAGGATAGAAAATATACTAAGAAATCCCTTGCTATGAAAGATACAAGTTCTGGAGACAGCTC
This sequence comes from Bombina bombina, assembly GCF_027579735.1. Lineage (NCBI taxonomy): Eukaryota > Metazoa > Chordata > Amphibia > Anura > Bombinatoridae > Bombina > Bombina bombina. Next base: position 695,104,238 of record NC_069504.1, on the reverse strand, counting down.
TGACCCTGACACACAAGCCAATACGGGGGAGACTACCATCACTACCCGGGGGAGACTACCATCACTACCCGGTCTAGGGGCAATTGTAGAAATATGAATTGGAGAAACCAATTAAGTAATCTGAATGCACTTCCACCGGTGGCACCTCAGTCCACATCTTCTCCATTTTTAGGCGGAACCCGAGGCCACACACAAGGATGGGGGGGCACTGCCCGCAGCCCCCGTTACAACGGAGTTAGATAATATTGTATTCAATATAAGTTCTAGACAATAAGTCCTAAATAAAGGCCTATCATTTGTTCCTACCAATAAAATGGACTGTTTTAATACCTACATAGACATCCAGTGCTTTGCAGAAATATGCGCTTAAAAAAAATTCTTCCAGGGGGAACAGGATGAAATCACTCCATTTAAACCGAAAGGGACGTTCGATCCAGTATCTAACAATCCATCTATATGGACATTTATGAGATTCCTGACACAACAGATAGAGGAAAATAATCCAAGACCCTGGAATGAAAATCTCTCTAAGATTGAAAGACAAGCTCTCACTACTCTAAATAATGACAAGTCAATCATCATTAGACCTGCGGACAAAGGGGAGCGATCATAGTGATGGACCTGAGCCTCTATAGAGATGAAGTGCTGCGCCAGCTATAGGATGGTAAGACTTACTTGATCCTCAAAGGTGATCCAAAAGCAACTTTCAAACATGAGATTGACACAAAATTGAATAGGTGGAAGAACACAGAAATTATCTCAACCAATGATTTTGGTTTCCTAACTAGGGAACTTCCTATCACCCCGATACTGTACACACTGCCAAAGATTCACAAATATCCAATAGCACTACCTGGTAGACCAATTATGTCAGCAAGAGGTTCATTACTCCAACCCCTAGCACAATTTGTCGGCTTCTTTTTGCAACTATGGGTCAAACAGATGCGCTCCTACATTCAACATTCATCATCTTTTATCAAACAAATCACACAATTAGCTGGTATCTGCGAATCCGACCTCTTGGTCACCCTTAATGTATCAAGCTTGTACACAGTTATTCCCCATAAGCTTGGTATCGCTGCTGTAGTGAAATGCCTTAGAAGAGTACCCTATGTGGGCCCCATGAAGGAGATACTCATTGACCTATTAAAGATTTGTTTAAAAAAATAACTACTTTCGATTTGAGAGGACCTTTTACCTACAGATCTCAGGCACAATGATGGGGTCCAAAGTGGCCCCATTGCTCGACAATATTTTTATGGCTGAGTATGAGACAGAGTCTATGAAAGTGTTCAATTTACTGTCGCTACATCAACGATCTTTTTCTAGTTTGGAGAGATGATGAGTGAACCATCTGAATACACTACCTGGTACCATTAGATTTCAACACACCACACATAAGGAAAGCATTGACTACCTAGATGTGAGAGTATTTAAATATGAAGACAAACTGGGCACAACTCTGTTGAGAAAAGACACGGATAGAAACTCGATCTCACACGCTAAGAGCTGCCACCAACCAACACTGATCCATAATATACCTAATGCCCAATTTCAACGTGTAATTATAAACAACACTGATATGAGAAGATGTAATGTACAACTAGACGTTATGACACAGAGAAATGGCTGTATCAGAACTGAATTCGGAAACAAGTCCTGATATCAACCAACAAAAGCGCCTTACCTTTGTGACCACATACTCACCCGATAAACATAATGTTATTAAAGCTTTGCAGGAAGAATAGAAATTGGTACAAACAGATGGAACATTACCATTCACCCAGTGGGATGTCCCCCGTGTAGCTTACAGAAGGGGACGGAAGCTGAGGGACGTACTCGTCAAAACAGACAGTCTACCTGATAAAGAAACCCATATGTGGCTAAAGAACAAAAAGGGTTGTTTCAGATGCACTAGCTGTGTCACATGCAACAGCATGTTGACGGGATCTGCCTTTCAACATTCATTCCAGACAAGGAAATATAAGATCGTATTCTTTGTAACATGCACCACACAGTTTATTATCTATCTCCTCAGTTGCCCGTGTGGAAACTTTTATGTGAGGAAGACCACAGATGATGTTAGGACAAGGTTCACGAACCATCACTCTTCCATATGATCAGCAATTTCATCAGGGAAATCAGAACAACCAGTAGCATGTCACTTTGTGGAAGTCGGTCACACAGTCAAAGACCTGAGGTTCATAATAATGGACCATCTCCCATTGTTAAAAAGAGGAGGAAACAGAGCCCAAATCCTTCTTTAGAAAGAAACACGGTGGATCTATGAACTTGGTGTCATGACCCGATCATTGCCGTGTCACTGCGGCTCCCGAATCTCTCTCTGTATTCGGCGCGTCACGTTGCTAGGCCTTCCCGTGTACGCCCCCCTTACATCACTGGGCTTTTAATCTTCGGCGGGACTTCTCTCAGGTACCCGTTTGTCAGATAGCGTTGCCTGCTTCTTGGGTCCGTGAGTATTTGCTCTCCTACCTGCCTGTTAAAATAGGATATTTGACCATTGCTTTGCCTGACCACTCAGCTGCCTCATCCTTAAACCTGCTTAAAGGGACATTGACCATTGCTTTGCCTGACCACTCTGCTGCCTCATCCTTAAACCTGCTTAAAGGGACATTGGCCATTGCTTTGCCTGACCACTCTGTTGCCTTATCCTTAAACCTGCTTAAAGGGACATTGACCATTGCTTTGCCTGACCACTCTGCTGCCTCATCCCCTGCCTGCTATAAAGTGATACTGACCTCTGCTTTGCCTAACCACTCTGCTGCCTCATCCTCTGCCTGCTTTAAAGTGATACTGACCTCTGCTTTGCCTGACCACTCTAATGGAACACCCTCAACCTGCTTAAAGTTTCTGTACCTTGTACTCCCTCATCTCATCTAGAGACTGTTCTGTGACCCTACATCATCTGTGAGTACACAGTTTTTCTTTTCCTGCATAATAACTTCTTTGTTTCTTTCCTGAGTGGGTCACGTCCTGGTTTCCTCTCAGTGTGCTAGAGTGTGTTTATATTATCACTCTAGCAGTTCGGTCTAATCCTGGACTGACTCTATACGGCTGACAGAACAAACGGGCCATAATATAGACCCCGCTGAGGTATCCATGGCCGTGGCCCACCAGGAACAATTGCTGGGATCTCATGCCACACATTTGCAATCCCTGGACTCCAAACTGGACCAGATAACTGCTTTACTACAAAGTCTGGTTGCTCCAATACAATCCAACCCTACCTCACTGGCTTTGCCTCCCTCTTCCGTTCCAGCAACCCTTCCACAAGGGCAAATTGGCCCCAGGACACCACTTCCTGACAAATATGATGGTAACCCCGAAGACTGTCAGGTTTTCTTTTGAACCAATGACGCCTTTATTTTCGCAACAGTGCTGCACTGTTTTCTACACCTTCTGCTAGGATAACATTTCTTATATCCTTGATGAAAGGAAAAGCCCTGACCTGGGTAACCCACTTGTTGGAAAAAAATGATCCTATTCTTCAGGATGTAGATTCCTTCCTGTCTGTATTTTCAACTGTGTTTGACAAGCCTTGGAAGCCTGTCTTTTAAACCTACGTCAGGGAACCCAGTCTGTGGCACAGTTTGCAATTGAATTCTGCACACTTGCGGCCGAGACCTCTTGGAATCAGGGAGCTCTTAGAGCGGCTTTTCATAAGGGTCTCTCTGAACGTCTCAAAGACGAACTAGTATATCGGGATCTTCCAGAATCCCTAGAAGATCTATAGCGAACGACAACAAGAAAGAGAGAGAACCCGCAAGCCTTTATCTCGCTCTTCATTTCGTCTAGCACCCCGTTTCCCCAATCCTGTATCTCCTGCTTCCACCTCTACCAATCAAACAGAACCTATGGAAGTCAGTACCATAAAGTTAACAGAAGACACTCACTTGGTCTATGCCTATACTGTGGTCTAAAGGGACACTTGTTGAGGGACTGTCCCACCAGACAAGTAAAAGCCAGGGCTTAACTCCAGATAGAGGGACTGAGTTAAGCCAAATTGAATTCACCTTGGAGATCGCAAATTCTATACTCAAGGTCTCATTGATTCCGGTGCTGGAGGTGTGTTCATATATTCCACCTTGGTAACCACACACAGGATACCTCTTTGATCTAAAGGTCACTCTGTTAAGGTCTCCACTGTCAGTGGTGATCTGCTGGGTTCTGGACTCATTCAGTTCTCTACCAGGCCATTACTATTTTCCGTTGGAGTTCTCCATTCTGAAACAATCACTTTTGATATCATTCTGACTCCCCAATTTCCTATATTAGGTCTCCCCTGGCGCCAGTTACACAACCCTACCTTTTCTTGGGCACTAGGCAAACTCACTTCTTGGGGTTCTTCATGTTTGATCAACTGTTTACATACTCCAGTCAAACGACCAGTCACCATAGCACTCGCTACGGAAACCTCTAACTCCTTACCCATTTGCTACCTGGACTTTCTTGATGTATTCTCCAAAATAGAGGTGGAATGGCTTCCTCCACATCGTCCTTTCGATTGTCCCATTGGCGTGCTCCCTGGAGCTCCTTTGCCCTGTGGCAAGATTTATCCACTTTCCAGACCCGAAAACCTAGCCCTGGAAGAGTATATCAAGGATAACCTGGCTAGAGGTTTTATAAGACCATCTTCTTCACCTGTGGGGGCTGGCTTCTTTTTTGTGGAAAAAAAGGACGGAGGCCTTCGACCCTGTATAGACTTTAGAGGTCTAAATCAGATCACTGTAAAGAACAGTTACCCATTACCCCTAATCCCAGAATTGTTCACTTATCTACAAGGATCCACTATATTTACCAAATTGGATCTTCGTGGTGCATACAACCTCATTTGAATGCGCAAGGGAGATCAATGGAAAACAGCTTTTAATACCCACTTTGGGCATTACGAATATCTAGTCATGCCTTTTGGGCTCTGCAATGCCCCCTGCAGTGTTCTAACACTTAGTGAACGAGATTTTCCGGGAATATTTGAATGTCTTTGTCATCATCTACCTTAATGATATCCTCATCTTTTCACAAAACTATCAAGATCATGTATCTCATGTCAGAAAAGTAATTCAACATCTTAGAGATAATCAACTTTTTGCCAAGATGGAAAAATGTTCTTTTCACCAGGACTCTGTTCCCTTCCTAGGATATGTAATATCTGAAACTGGCTTTAAAATGGATCCAACTTAATGCCATAATCGAATGACCTAGACCTGACTCCCTTAAGACTCTCCAGCGTTTCCTGGGCTTTGCCAGTTACTACAGGAAGTTTATCAAAGGTTTTGCCACCATTACGGCACCCCTTACTTCCCTGACAAAAAAGGGGCAAAACTCCAAAGAGTGGTCTCCCAATGCTATTCAGGCTTTTGATTCTCTAAAAAGGGCTTTTGCTTCTGCACCCATTCTTCGTTATCCTAATCCTGAATATCAGTTTATCCTGGAAGTGGATGCTTCCTCAGTAGCTGCAGGAGCAGTCCTTTCTCAACGTATTCCTGAGTCTGGCAAGATACATCCCATCGGTTTCTTCTTCAAGAAGTTCACCTCTTCTGAATTAAACTATGATGTAGGCAACAAGGAGTTGTTGGCCATCAAAATGGCCTTAGACGAATAGAGACATTGGTTAGAAGGTACTATTCAACCCTTCTCGATCCCTACTGATCATAAGAATCTACTTTATCTGCAGACAGCCAAACGTCTAAATTCCCGGCAAGCTTGATGGTCCTTGTATTTCTCCCGATTCCACTATGCTTTATCCTACATTCCCAGCACAAAGAATATCAAGGCTGATGCTTTGTCAAGGCAGTTCCAATCCACTAATTCTCCAGAATCTGGCAATATTCTCCATCCTCATGAGATCATAGCTCAACTATCACCTTACAAGAATTACAAGCTGCTCAAAAGGACCTTCCTTCCACTTGCAAACACCCTGTTGGTCTACTTTTTGTTCCTAAGCACCTCCGATCTAAATTGTTACTTTGGGCTCATGACAATCCCCTTTCCGGACATCCTGGTATCAGCAATACTATTTGGAAACCTTAAGCAAAATGTCTGGTGGCCCTCCTTAACTCGTGACGTCAAAGATTATGTTTCTGCTTGCACTGTATGTGCATCCAACAAGATACCATGTCATCTACCTTCTGGCTTGCTTCAAGCTCTCCCTATTCCTCATGAGCCTTGGACTCATTTATCCATGGATTTAATTACTGATCTCCCTCTCTCTGCAGGAAACAATACTGTTTGGGTTATAGTTGACAGATTCACCAAATCAGCCCATTTTGTTCCATTGTCTGGCTTACCCTCTGCTAAAACCCTTTTCAAACTTTTTATTTAGCATGTAGTGAGGCTGCATGGTTCCCCACTTGATATTGTCTCTGACAGGGGGGTTCAGTTTGTTTCACGATTCTGGAAATCTCTTTGTAAACAATTTGGTAATTCCATCTCATTATCTACATCTCATCACCCAGAGTCCAATGGCCAAACCAAGAGGGTCAACCAGTGCTTGGAAACATATCTTAGGCATTATGTGGATCTTCTCCACTCTAACTGGACCCACTACTTGCCTCTTGCTGAATTGGCTCACAATGCCCAATACAACACTTCTCTTGAAACCTCACCCTTTAAAGCAGCATACAGATTTCAACCTAGAACTTTCCCACTTCGTACCTCTTCTACAAAGATTCCATTGGCGAAAAATCCGCCTTTTCCTCACCAAAGCTTCTAACCAACATAAATTATATGCTGATGTCACATTTCTGCTGTTCCTTTAAATTTCTCTCCTTACCTGGCTGCAGTTTTCCGAATAAATGGCACCTCCTCCATACAGGAAGTGCTTAGATATCATTACTGCTACCTAGCTTTGCCTGTGACTCTTCTCAGAGAACCTTACTGCCTGTGTTTAAACTGTATCTTTTTTCCTCTGCAGTTTTCAGGAGAAACCATTCTTGCAGTTTATTCCATTTCCATGCATGCATAATTCTATCTGCCTAAACTCCTGTTGGAAACTACTTTCTCAGTGAGTACATTTAAAGTTTATTTGCAGTTTGCCTTTTTATTACAAACGACCGGATCTACTTTCTTCTCCAGTGGATTGATCTACCTTCAGTGTTTTCTTCCTCACTCTCTCTAAGGTAATCCCTTGCCATCCTGCTTATTTAGAACATCCTGCCTGTTTAAAGTTCAATTTCCTGATTGATCTAACTGTAATCTTTGTGGACATTATTTTATTTTTTCTGCTACCCTGGACTTATACTCCATCAGTGTGTCCTGCATATACCTGTACCTTTGCCGGGACTTTATTCTCTTAATTCAAATTGTTTTTTTTTTTATTTATATCAGTTCCATTCTCTTTGACTGCCTTGTTTTACTTCTGCAGCTCTTATTCTTTGTTGGGCTTTATTTTTCATAAGTAAAACTTGCGTATATAAATTGCAGGTCTGTTTCTGAGTTTTTCTTACCATAAAACCTAATTTCCTTACCTGCATACATTCATTACTTAAAGGTTATCTATGTATTCAAGACCATCTTTGCTAGTAACTAGTAGAACAAGTTATTTTTTAGTAGGATTGTGATAGCTGATTGCAAACGAAAGAAGGCCTCCAAGTATCGTCCTGGAGACAAGGTTTGGCTTTCTACACGTCATCTTCGTCTCAAACAACCTTCTACTAAACTGGGACCCCGCTATGTAGGTCCTTTCTGGATCTTGAGTCAGGTTTGCTCTACTGCTTATCGTATTGCACTTCCTAAGACTCTTAAAGCTCATCCAGTTTTTCACGTCTCTCTTCTTAAACCAGTCACTTTTAATAGGTATTCCAAACCTAAGACCAATCCTCCACCTCTTCTGGTTCTTGGACAACCTGAGTTTGAAATCAGTCATATCATAGATTCCAGACTTCGTGACAAGTCTTTGTACTATCTTATCCACTGGAAAGGTTATCCTGTCACGGAACGGTCTTGGGAACCGGCTTGTCAAGTTCATGCTCCTGCTTTAATTAAAGCTTTTCAAAAGGCTCATCCTTCCAAGCCTGGTCCTATCCCCCGGAGGGGTTGTTGAGGAGGGGGTGCTGTCATGACCCGATCATTGCTGTGTCGCTGCGGCTCCTGGATCTCTCTCTGTATTCGCCAAGTCATGTTGCCTAGCAACGTGACGTGGCCTTCCTGTGTATGCCCCCCCAACATGACTGGGCTTTTAATCTTCGGTGGGACTTCTCTCCGGTGCCTGTTTGTCGGATAGCGTTGTCTGCTTCCTGGGTCCGTGTTTGCTCTCCTACCTGCCTGCTAAAATAGGATATTTGACCATTGCTTTGCCTGACCACTCTGCTGCCTCATCCTTGAACCTGCTTAAAGGGACATTGACCATTGCTTTGCCTGACCACTCTGCTGCCTCATCCTTAAACCTGCTTAAAGGGACATTGACCATTGCATTGCCTGACCACTCTGCTGCCTCATGCCCTGCTTGCTATAAAGTGATACTGACCTCTGCTTTGCCTGACCACTCTGATCACCCTCTGCCTGCTTTTAAGTGATACTGACCTCTGCTTTGCCTGACCACTCTAACGGATCATCCTCTGCCTGCTTTAAAGTAATACTGATCTCTGCTTTGCCTGACCACTCTAACAGATCATCCTCTGCCTGTTTTAGAGTGATACTGACCTCTGCTTTGCCTGACCACTCTAACGGAACACCCTCAACCTGCTTATAGTTTCTGTACCTTGTACTCCCTCATCTCGAGACTGTTCCGTGACCCTGCATCATCTGTGAGTATACAGTTTTTCTTTTCCTGCATAATAACTGTTTTGTTTCTTTCCTGAGGGGGTCACGTCCTGGTTTCCTCTCAGTGTGCTAGTTTGTGTTTATATTATCACTCTAGCAGTTGGGTCTAATCCTGGACTGATTCTATACGGCTGACACTTGGAACTCTAACCCCCAGGGGGCTTAACACACACACACTGGTTGGCAATGTTATTTATGAGATGTATACTGAACACTCAAGAACTATAATTAACAACCACTGAGGTTTAGTTCCTCTTTCTCTGAGAGTCCTCAATCCATCTAGACTTATCTTTATTGACCCTAAATTAGTGCTTAGCTTAGACAATGATATGATCATCCACATGTGTCTATTGTTTCTCCTCTGAAAACTGCTCAGACAAACCTTCACACCAAAAATACTGCGGCATAACAAGCAATACTGATTGCAGGTTTGTTATGTCGCCAGGTTGTTACGACGTAGTTGCTTTGACGAAGCAGTCACTATCGCATAATTTTCTGGGATGTCATCTCTGACGCCTCGCGTCATCTTTGGAGCCTTTTTCCCTTTAAATTCCTTACGGGCCATCTTTCCCATTGCCCTAGAATTGAGTTTATCTTGTGGTTGTGCTGAATTACTTCATTGGTTTTTGGCTAGTGAACGGTACCTTCCTAAACCATTTTTCTGCCTGCTGATTCTACTCCGTTTATGCCAGTTTGGTTTTGACCTTGGATCTTCCTGAGTAAGTTTTTAGACATTGATTTTGCAACCCTGCTTCCTGTCTGATTTGACTACTGGCTTATCAACTTCACCTTGACCTTTTCAGGTCATTTTCTGATATTCAGCTTTCAAGTATAGACTTTGTGCTCAGTCATCTTTCTCCTGGGTCCTAGCATTATTGCCTCAATTATATTTCTTTACCACTCTACTTGATGGCGGGATACTAAGACTACTGGCCAGGATTGGTTTAATAGAGAACTATCTGAAGGGCCTAACAAGGTCTAAAAAGAAAACCTGCTGGTTGAAAAGCCTTTCTATAGAAAGATTCTAACTTTCTATCCATAGGGTCTGTCATGCTCATGGGAGCGGGTTCAGGGGTTTGGATACTGGTACTTGGAAGATACCCTCTGCAGATCTTGGGTGCTGAAGCAGGATACTAGTGCTTGGCAGGTGCCCTCTACAGGACTTGGGTACAAGAGCAGGATACCAAAGCTACAGGATGGTGACGCAGGATAACAGGTAGCTGAGACAGGCAGGTAATGAGAGAGTAGTCAGAAGTCTAGCTAAGGTCAGTTACCAGAAAGCATTCTGATCAGACATCAAACACTGGAGTATCCAGAAGACTAGTCAGAAGTCTACCTAGGTCAGAGTACCAGATAAGCAGTCCAATCCTTCGTAGTAAGAAGACTCAAAATCCCCAGCACTCAAAATAACAGGAATGGAGTAAGTAAAAATTCAAGTTTATTGCAGCAAATTTAAAAGCAATCAGGGCATGAACAAGGCACCATAAAAACACACACTGGCAGGTACAGTGAGAGAGCCTAAGCCAACCGCATCACATTAGTTTCTTCCATCTGCACTTTTTCATAGCTTTTTCTCCATCAGCACTGCCTGGGCTTTGTTGACCAACAGATGCTTCCAGGAGCTGCCCATCCGAATGGATATGCTGGGTCTTGGCCTGCTTGCGTCTCAACATGGTGCAAGCATCAGCAGCCAAATAGTAGCAATTATATTCTTCTTCACAACAAATTCCAAGAGTTGGGTAATTACCCCCCTTCAGGTGGAAATGCGCATGTCGGAGTAATCCTTCGTAGTACACTGGGGAGATCCAAAAGAGATGCCATGAGACAAGCCAGATACAGGAACCAGGAGAACAGCCAAACAACAGGAATTCAGGTTCAGGACAGTGGCACAAACAAAGCTGGTAAATCACAATGTCAGGGCAGGGAGTGGTCTGTGAGGATGCATTATATAGCAGTGCTGATTGGAAAACTACCTGCAGCTGGCAAGTAGGTGGAGCCAGAGAGTTATCCAGTGCAGGTAGCAGCACAAATAAACTCTTAGCCTAAGCCAGAGCCCTCCAGTGGCACAGAGACTGAGCAACAGGCTGATAGAGAATCAGTAGCAAAGGTCTCAGTTTCGATCCCGGGCACGGTCGTGACAGGGTCTTTAAAAGAAGTACTATCTTCAAGAGGAATTGTAGTCCATCTAGCCAGTAGAAATAGCCTCTTCTACTTTAGGAATAGTTTCCCAAACCTCTATATTAGAAGCAGGCAAAGGAAACACATTCTTACATTTTAAAGCAGGATTAAATTGGATACCTGGGTTAGACCACTCATTAGAAATTAATTCAGAGATAGCGTTTGGAATTTGAAAAACCTCTGGAGACTTAGCAGCAGGTTTAAAAATCAAATCCAATTGCTTAACAGACATCCTCAGAAACCTTAGTATCCTGAATCCCTAAGGTACATAACACTTATTTTAAAAGAGAACAAAGATGTTCAAGTTTAAACAGAAAAGAGAATGGCTATTTGTTTATTACAAATTGACTCCAGGTCATCTAAAAATACCTCAGTCTAAGAGGATAATTCAGAAACACCGGGTTTAGAAACATGTAGCTTAAAGTGACAGTCTACACCCCGTAGTTATCATTAATGCTTACCTTAGTTTGATTAACAATCAGACTCCTGCACCCCTTCTCACATAATGCAGCAGTAAGGTTGTACCCTTTTTTGTTAAACGTTTAGCGTGTTTGCCATTTCAAAATGGGGTTGAACCGCAACCCAATTAAACACAAAAATATAGATCTTTATGTATGAGCAGTATTAATAAAGTTTTAAAATAATCTTAACGATTAATTAGAAACATCCACCAAGAACGAGAGAGAATACACAGAAGTTTTGTTCAGCAACAGATGTCCTTACCTATAGTGAGCCCTCCTAACTTACAGTCCTCACTCTGCAAATGCCACACATGCTCAATTAGCCGGAATCAAGTCACTCGCTGCTACGTGCACAAGTCTAAGGACCATGAAGAAAGCCGTTAGAAGGAGAAGGGCGATAATTTTAAAATGGCAAAACACGCTACATTTCTGTTGCTGTATGTGTTAGGGGGTGCAGCCACCAATTAGCAAGGGCTACCCAGGTGCTGAACCAAAAATGGGCAGACTCCTAAGCTTACATTCCTGATTTTCAAATAAAGATAGCAAAAGAACGAAGAAAATTTGAAAATAGGCGTAAATTAGAAAGTTGCTTAAAATTACTGCTCTATCTGAATCATAAAAGAAAAAAAATTAGGTTTTATATCCCTTTAACATCGGCTTCAATTTTAGCCGTGTGGTTAGTTAAATCAGCTTGGTGGTGTGCCCATTAAATAGGTCCTGGGGAGAACACTGATTATACACTTTATGGTGATCTCTCGAAGAATTCTTTATATATAAATGAAAATATCAGTTATCTTAAAATCCAGATCTCTCTTTTAATGTAATTCTTTTAAAGCGCCCCCTCTCTGTGAAACACACACTTTCTTTATTAGAATCCACACAATAGAGGCACAGTGTAAGCTCAATCATAAAATGTCTGAACAATACTGAATAAGGACTCTGTATGATGCCTGAAAAAAAGCATGAAACTCACGATTAGTCCTTCTTTTTTAGTAAGTGTAAAAAAATCACAAACTATTCTTCTGGTACAGTGAGACAAGATGGAAAGACTGCATAAATGTACATTACCTCACAATATTTTCAACAGGTTTTCCAGGACAGGGTCATGCAAGCCTGCAAATGAAAGTCTTACAATCTCTGCTTCTTAAAGGGACAGTAAAGTCAAACTAAAACTTTCATGATGAAGTTTGAGTATGCCATTTTAAACAACTTTGCAGTTTACTAATATTATCTGATTTGCTTTGTTCTATTGGTATCCTTTGGTAAAAAAGCTAGGTATGTTAAGGGGCAGCAACTACTGGGAGCTAGCTTCTGATTGGTGGATTCACATATATGCCCCTTGTCATTGGCTCATCTGATGTGTTCAGCTAGCTCCCAGTAGTGTTGTGCTGCTCCTTAAACAAAGGATAGCAAGAGAACAAAGCAAATTTGTTAATAGAAGTAAATTAGAAAGTTGAAAAAAATGATATGCTATATCTTAATAATGAAAGAAAGAAATTGGGTTTCATGTCCCTTTAACCCCTTCTCTACCGGGACTTTCAGTGAAGAACTTGCCCAAAATACTGGATAGTTTTGGGCATTTTTGCTATCACTCCATTTAAACAGAAATAGAACCTTGGTTTTTTTTTCTTTTATTTACTTGTCAAAACTATATGCATATTTTTTTTTTAAAGTAGACAACCCAAGGTATTGATCTAGGCCCTTTTTTGGTATATTTCATGCCACCATTTCACCGCCAAATACGATCATATGTAAAAAATCGTTAACTTTTTCACAAACTTTGGGTTTCTCACTTAAAGGGACACTGAACCCAAAATGTTTCTTTTGTGATTCAGATAGAGCATGCAATTTTAAGCAACTTTCTAATTTACTCATATTATCAAATTTTCTTCATTCTATTGGTATCTTTATTTGAAATGCAAGAATGTAAGTTTAGATGCCGGCCCATTTTTGGTGAACAACCTGGGTTGTCCTCGGTGATTGGTGGATAAATTCATCCACCAATAAAAAAGTGCTGTCCAGAGGTCTGAACCAAAAAATAGCTTTGATGCCTTATTTTTCAAATAAAAATAGCAAGAGAATGAAGACAAATTGATAATAGGAGTAAATTAGAAAGTTGCTTAAAATTGCATGCTCTATCTGAATCACAAAATATTTTTTTTGGGGTTCAGTGTCCCTTTAAATTATTTACATACCACTTGTGCAATCATGGCCCAAATGATTGTAAAAGCTTCTCTGGGATCCCCTTTGTTCAGAAAAAGCAGACATATATGGCTTTGTCTTTGCTCTTTGGTAATTAGAAGGCCACTAATTGCAGCTGCGCACCACACTTCTATTATTGCCGGCAGTGAAGGGGTTAATCAGGTAGCTTAAAAGGTTAATTGTAGCTTTAGTGTAGAGATTACTCTCCCACCTGACACCCCCTGATCCCTACCCGATCCCTCTCAAATAGCTCCCTTCCCTCCCTCACTCCCCCACTGGTCACCACCATAAAGATTTAAGAATTTTAAGGGACACTGAACCCAAATTTTTTTCTTTTGTGATTCAAATAGAGCATGCAATTTTAAGCAACTTTCTAATTTACTCCTATTATCAAATTTTCTTCATTCTCTTTGTATCTTTATTTGAAAAGCAAGAATGTAAGTTTAGATGCTGGCCAATTTTTGGTGAACAACCTGGGTTTTTCTTGCTGATTGGTGGATAAATTCACCCACCAATAAACAACTGCTGTCCAGCGTACTGAACCAAAAATTGGCTGGCTCCTTAGCTTAGATGCCTTCTTTTTCAAATAAAGATAGCAAGAGAATGAATACAAATTGATAATAGGAGTAAATTAGAAAGTTGCTTAACCCCTTAACGACCAAGGACGTGCAGGGTACGTCCTCAAAAAAAAGGCAGTTAATGCCTGAGGACGTACCCTGCACGTCCTCGGTGTGGAAAGCAGCTGGAAGCGATCCTGCTCGCTTCCAGCTGCTTTCCGGTTATTGCAGTGATGCCTCGATATGGAGGCATCCTGCAATAACCCTGCATGGCCATCCGATGCAGAGAGAGCCACTCTGTGGCCCTCTCTGCACCGGACATCGATGGCCGGTATCGTTGGTGGGTGGGAGCTGACTTGGGAGGCGGGTGGGCGGCCATCGATGGGCCATGTAAGGTGGAGGGGGGCGGGATCGGGGGCGTAGCTGACGGGGGCGCGCACGGGCGCGCGCGCGTGCACATAGGGCGGCGGGCGGGCGCGTGCACGGGGCGGGAGCGGGTGGGAACCGCTATACTACAGAAAATAAATGTAAGTATGTGGGGGAAAAGGGCAAAATTAAAAAAAAATAAACACCAGTCAAAGGGATCTTGGAGGGGTGGGGGGTTGGTATTGGGTGGGGGGGGGGAGCTACACTACAGAAAAAGGGATTTTTTCTTAAAAAAAAGCACATTTTTTTCTAAACTGGGTACTGGCAGACAGCTGCCAGTACCCAAGATGGCGCCCATTAAGGCAGAGGGGGAGGGTTAGAGAGCTGTTTGGTGGGGGATCTGTGAGGTTGGGGGCTAAGGGGGGATCCTACACAGCAGCATATGTAAATATGCTAAAAAAAACTCAAAAAAGCCCAAATATACCTTTTATTTTAGTACTGGCAGAGTTTCTGCCAGTACTTAAGATGGCGGGGACAATTGTGGGGTGGGGGAGGGAAGAGAGCTATTTGGGAGGCATCAGGGGGTCTGATGTTTCAGGTGGGAGGCTGAGCTCTACACTAAAGCTAAAATTAACCCTGCAAGTTCCCTACAAGCTACATAATTAACCCCTTCACTGCTAGCCATAATACACACTTGATGCGCAGCAGCATTTAGCGGCCTTCTAATTACCAAAAAGCATCGCCAAAGCCATATATGTCTGCTATTTCTGAACAAAGGGGATCCCAGAGAAGCATTTACAACCATTTGTGCCATAATTGCACAAGCTGTTTGTAAATAATTTCAGTGAGAAACCTAAAGTTTGTAAAAAAGTTTGTGAAAAAGGGAACGTTTTTTTTAAATTGATCGCATTTGGCGGTGAAATGGTGGCATGAAATATACCAAAATGGGCCTAGATCAATACTTTGGGTTGTCTACTACACTACACTAAAGCTAAATTTAACCCTACAAGCTCCCTACAAGCTCCCTAATTAACCCCTGCACTGCTGGGCATAATACACGTGTGGTGCGCAGCGGCATTTAGCGGCCTTCTAATTACCAAAAAGCAATGCCAAAGCCATATATGTCTGCTATTTCTGAACAAAGGGGATCCCAGAGAAGCATTTACAACCATGTGTGCCATAATTGCATAAGCTGTTTGTAAATGATTTCAGTGAGAAACCTAAAATTGTGAAAAAGTTAACGTTTTTTTTTTATTTGATTGCATTTGGCGGTGAAATGGTGGCATGAAATATACCAAAATGGGCCTAGATCAATAGTTGGGGTTGTCTACTACACTACACTAAAGCTAAAATTACCCCAAAATGCTCCCTACATGCTCCCTAATTAACCCCTTCACTGCTGGGCATAATACACGTGTGGTGCGCAGTGGCATTTAGCGGCCTTCTAATTACCAAAAAGCAACGCCAAAGCCATATATGTCTGCTATTTCTGAACAAAGGGGATCGCAGAGAAGAATTTACAACCATTTATGCCATAATTGCACAAGCGGTTTGTAAATAATTTCAGTGAGAAACCAAAAGTTTGTGAAAAAATTTGTGAAAAAGTGAACGATTTTTTGTATTTGATCGCATTTGGCGGTAAAATGGTGGCATGAAATATACCAAAATGGGCCTAGATCAATACTTTGGGTTGTCTACTAAAAAAAAATATATACATGTCAATGGATATTCAGAGATTCCTGAAAGATATCAGTGTTCTAATGTAACTAGCGCTAATTTTGAAAAAAAATGGTTTTTAAATAGCAAAGTGCTATTTGTATTTATGGCCCTATAACTTACAAAAAAAGCAAAGAACATGTAAACATTGGGTATTTCTAAACTCAGGACAAAATTTAGAAACTATTTAGCATGGGTGTTTTTTGGTGGTTGTAGATGTATAACAGATTTTGGGGGTCAAAGTTAGAAAAAGTGTGTTTTTTTCGATTTTTTCCTCATATTTTATAAATTTTTTTATAGTAAATTATAAGATATGATGAAAATAATGGTATCTTTAGAAAGTCCATTTAATGGCGAGAAAAACGATATATAATATGTGTGGGTACAGTAAATGAGTAAGAGGAAAATTACAGCTAAACATAAACACTGCAAAAATGTAAAAATAGCCTTGGTCCCAAACGGACAGAAAATGGAAAAGTGCTGTGGTCATTAAGGGGTTAAAGGGACACTGAACCCAAATTTTTTTCTTTCGTGATTCAGATAGAGCAGGCAATTTTAAGCAACTTTCCAATTTACTACTATTATCAATTTTTCTTTGTTCTCTTGCTATCTTTATTTGAAAAAGAAGGCCTCTACGCTGGACAGCACTTTTTTATTGGTGGATGAATTTATCCACCAATCAGCAAGGACAACCCAGGTTGTTCACCAAAAATGGGCCGGCATCTAAACTTACATTCTTGCATTTCAAATAAAGATAGCAAGAGAAGAAAGAAAATTTGATAATAGGAGTCAATTAGAAAGTTGCTTAAAATGTCATGCTCTATCTGAATCATGATTGAAAAAAAAAAAATGGGTTCAGTGTCCCTTTAAAATGACATGCTCTATCTAAATCACAAAAGAAAAAAATTGGGTTCAGTTTCCCTTTAAGGCATTTTTTTTTATTTGTTGCATTGTGGGATCCCCCCTTACCCTCCAACCTCACTAATCCCTCCCAAACAGCTCTCTAAACCTTACCCCTTTAACTATTGTTCGTCATCTTAGGTACTGGCAGCTGCCTGCCAGTACTTAGAAAATGCTTATATATTTATATATGTATTTGTATTTATTTTATTTAGTTTCTGTAGTGTAATGGTCCCATCCCACGATCATTATTTAGGGACCCCCCCACCATTTTCTGTAGCGTAGCATCCCTTCCCTCCCCCTTTTTTTTATTTTCCGCAGTGTAGGGCCCTCCCACTCCCAACCCCCTCCGCTGCTGAACCGGCCACCTGCCTCCCGAATTCCCTCCCTCACTTTAAATACGGAATCAGGGTGGCGGGACCAAACTTTGGTGATTGCAGGGAGGGGGAGGTGGGATGACCTCTACATTACAGAAAAAAAAATGAAAATGTATACCTAAACTGGCAAACAGCTGTAAGTACCTAAGATGGCAGACACCATTAGGAGGGGGAGGGTTAGAGAGATGTTTGGGTTCAGAGAGGCGGGATGGTAAGGGGGATCCTAAATATAGAAAATTAATTTATGCAAAACTAATAAAGGCCCTAAAACTTAATATTGGCAGACTGTCTGCCAGTTACTAAAATGGTGGGGAAAGAGCTGTTTGGAAGGGATCAGGGAGGTAGGAAGTGTCAGGGTAATCCTTACACTAGAATACTATAATGTTTGGCAGTTAACTAATTAACCCCTTTCATTGCCAGGGATTTCAGAAGTATGGTGCGCAGCTGCAATTAGTGGCGTTCTAATTACCAAAAAGCAATGGCAAAGACAAAGAAAAAAGGGGACCCCAGAGAAGCTTTTACATCCATTTATAACTACAGAAGCGGTATGTAAATAATTTCAGGGAGGAACCCAAATTTTGTTAAAAAGTTAACAATTTTTTTACATGATCGCATTTTGCGGCGAAAAAAATGGCATGAAATATACCAAAAGGAGCCTAGCTCAATACCTTGGGTTGTCTACTAAAAATATATATATATAGTTTTGATAGGTAAACAAAAAAACAAGGCTTTGTTTCTGTTTAAATGTAAGAACAAAAAAAATCACTGGTATTTTGGGCCAGTTTTTCTCTGAAATTCCTGGTAGCGAAGGGGTTAAACAAAGGCAAAAGGTTTACATATTGATTTCTCCATAAAAATGAAGATCAGGCACTGGCCCATCACAAAGGGGCAGACTTCCGACCAGCCCAGAAAGGGGCTAACAAAACCGCAGAATCTCACAGAATAAGTATATATTGTCCTATCACTGATACATTACTTCACACAGGACTATTACTGACATATAATATAAATACACTGATTTATTTGTTTTATTCACCAATATTTGTGAGAACTAATTTATGAAAATAATAAATAACAGCACATCTGTTTTCTACAAACCCAAGTGAATTGGTATGACAAAATGTTATCACAGTAATACAATTTAACCCCTTAACTTCTGAGCCATTTCCACTCCTGTACTGAGCTGTTTTTGAGTTTTTAGACGCTGCTCACATTTAAGCCCCAATGTAGGTCATTTTTCAGGGAGAAACCCACACATATTACATATTGTTTTTTTCAGCAGATTCAAAGACCACAACTGTGTGTGTGATATATATATATATGTGTGTGTGTATATATACAAAAAATTGTCTGGCTCCTTAGCTTAGATGCCTTCTTTTTCAAATAAAGATAGCAAGAGAACAAAGAAAAATTGATAATAGGAGTAAATTAGAAAGTTGCATGTTCTATCTGAATCACAAAAGAAAAAATTTGGGTTCAGTGCCCCTTTAAGTCAAAAGAAGGAGTTATGGTCATATAAATGAGGACCTTTGGGTGTAGTTATATAACTTTGATGTGCACAGGGATCATCTGGCTATGAAAAACCTTTATAGGTGCTTTATTTTAAACATGGGCTTCTTGGCTTTAAAACAAGTTTTTGATGACCTATAACAAGTGCTAAAAAAACCTCATTAAATATATATATATATATATATATATATATATATATATATATATATATATATAAAACTTTCAAAAACAGGAGCGCACTCGCCGGGTCTTAAACATATGAAATTTATATAAACAGTGACGTTTCGGGGTGGCTAGCCCCGTCCTCAGACCATTACAACAACTCAAATCAGTAATAAAACTTTTATACATTACCCTCCACCATCACCACGTACTACCGGAAGTGCCGCCGGCGTCCTGCAGAACTCAGTGCGCAGGTCCGCCGGTTGCCATAACAACCCGGATATACCATTCTGAAATACAAATAGAATGTTTTATAAGACACAACAAATATCTACAATGTAAATGCTCATATAGTAAAAGTATTAGTTCACTCTCTGAGGCTACAAAATATTAGATATTGTTTTTTGCCACCATGTAAGCATGTACCCGGTTGTCAAGGCAACCGTTGTAATGGCATGTAATCCCTAAAGGCTACAAAATATCAATCTGTGAAGTAGCGATATTTGGTAACATAGTGGAATCGTATATACATTATTGGAAAAGCAATTTGTGACAGGTCTATAGCAAACTCCCCAACCGTTGTAATTCCCTTAAGCAATAAACCTTTAATGTGGTACTCAGTTGGGGCTAAGACAATAGTACAGTGTCACTAGAACTTTAACTTCAGCTTATCTTGCAACTGCTCGGGACGGCGATGGGGTCAAGTGTGGCCCCATCATATGCCAACCTGTATATGGCTGAGTTCGAACAACATCAAACAGAATTATTCAATGATACTAGGATACGATTCTTTCGTCGCTATATTGATGATCTGTTTTTGATCTGGGAAGGCACAGAAGAGGAACTTTCTTATTGGATCCAGCAACTGAACCAGGTTTTACCAAATCTCCAATTTAAAATGGAGTATAATCAAACCTCAGTGGACTTCCTAGATCTACGCATTGTAGTCCAGGGGGATGAGTTGGGTACGACCCTCTTCCGAAAGACCACGGATAGAAACTCATTATTACAAGCTTCAAGCTGCCACCCAGCGGGCCTCAAGCGAGCACTACCGGTATCACAATTTAAAAGGGTAGTCCGCAACAATAGTGATCCCAATAAGGCCAAAGAACAATTATTAGAGATGAAAGCGAGATTTCTACAAAGAGGATACCGACAAACCCACATTGACCAACACCTCAAAAAATTCTGGGATATGAAGCAAGATGAGGCTCTATGCACAAGAAAACCCATAGAGACGAAGAACTGTCTGACCTATGTAACAACATACACTGCAGACAAAAAGGGATTACCTGGAGTCATGAGAGACCGATGGGATATAGTGACGAGCGATCCAACCTTGCCATTTACAAACATGGAACCACCAAGAGTGACCTACAGACGAGCAAGATCACTAAGGGATTCCTTAGTGAAAGTGGATCCAGTGGACAGTTATAAAAAGACTACTTGGCTCCAATCATCAAAAGTGGGGTGTTACAGATGCCTTGGTTGCACCACATGCAATGGCATGAGTAATACCAAGACATTCACACATCCCCATACTAATAAAAAGTACACAATTAAGTATAGAGTAACGTGTACCACAGAATATATTATCTATCTCTTACACTGCCCATGTGGTTTATTTTATGTGGGTAAGACGGTAGATACCCTCCGTATACGTATGGCCAACCATCGCTCGGCCATTAGATTGGCAATCAGAGAGAATGAATCTGAACAGCCTGTTGCCAGGCACTTTGCGATGAGTGGACATACGGTTAGTGATTTGAGATATGTGATCATTGATCACGTTCCCAAACTGAGTAGAGGTGGGGATAGAGCTAATCTATTGTTGCAAAAGGAGTCCAGGTGGATTTACAACTTGGGGACCTTGTCCCCCAAGGGGTTAAATACACAATTGGATTGGCATTGTTTCCTGTAAAGATAATCTAGTTACAACAATGCCATGGTCTGATAAGCTGAAGTTAAAGTTCTAGTGACACTGTACTATTGTCTTAGCCCCAACTGAGTACCACATTAAAGGTTTATTGCTTAAGGGAATTACAACGGTTGGGGAGTTTGCTATAGACCTGTCACAAATTGCTTTTCCAATAATGTATATACGATTCCACTATGTTACCAAATATCGCTACTTCACAGATTGATATTTTGTAGCCTTTAGGGATTACATGCCATTACAACGGTTGCCTTGACAACCGGGTACATGCTTACATGGTGGCAAAAAACAATATCTAATATTTTGTAGCCTCAGAGAGTGAACTAATACTTTTACTATATGAGCATTTACATTGTAGATATTTGTTGTGTCTTATAAAACATTCTATTTGTATTTCAGAATGGTATATCCGGGTTGTTATGGCAACCGGCGGACCTGCGCACTGAGTTCTGCAGGACGCCGGCGGCACTTCCGGTAGTACGTGGTGATGGTGGAGGGTAATGTATAAAAGTTTTATTACTGATTTGAGTTGTTGTAATGGTCTGAGGACGGGGCTAGCCACCCCGAAACGTCACTGTTTAAATAAATTTCATATGTTTAAGACCCGCCGAGTGCGCTCCTGTTTTTGAAAGTTTTATGCTATTGAATTGAATGCACCCCGGGCAACAATTTCTAAATGTGTGTGCAGTGCCCTATGGACATTGTGTATATATATATATATATATATATATATATATATATATATATATATGTATTAAAGTTTTAATAAATAAGAAAATAAGGTTGCAAATAATGATGTGTGTATGTTTTTTCCCCCTAAACTCTATAATCAAGGCTATCCTCATATAAATTATGACCTTTAGGTATATTTCTATCACTTTGATGTGCATGTAGGTGCTCCCTACTCAAATTAATGCACATTTATTCACTATTACAACAGTGATCACCTGGTGACTAACAATTATATAGGGGCATTATTTTTAAGAGGGCTTATGGCTTTATAACAAGGGTCGATGGGGTTAGGGATCCTTGATTCAGAACTTTATTTGGTTTTCCTTTTATGATTTTTGTTATCACATTTATTTCACATTTTTTTCTTTGTGATATTCGGTATATTTATTGTAATTTTATCTTGTTGTTATACCTATTTTATTAGTGCACTAAGATATAAGTAATATTTATATCCTGTAATTATGGATTAATGTAAGCAATTGTATTAGCACTTATGTTTGGTAAGCACTGTTTAATGTTGGAACTGAACTGTTTTATATTGAGTTTTATTGCGTCTCTACACTAGCCAGGACACCTGGGGGCTTAGCGCTATTGTCTTGCTACTAAAGAGGTTTTGGTTTTGCCGGTCACACTCCTGCTGATCCATTTACCTCTTTGCAAGTTTGGCGATTTGAAGCATTTGTTACAGCATATCTGCTTTTGTACCCTTACATTGTGGTGTTATCAAGGCTTATGTGACGCTTTTATATATTTTAAAATAAATTTGTATCCAAGTTTTGCCTAGTGTACTGTTTTCCCATCAGTATAAAGTGGGAGTGCGCATATCCTTGAGCTTAGTTGAAAGCTCCAACAAATGTGAGTAG
This sequence comes from Bombina bombina, assembly GCF_027579735.1. Lineage (NCBI taxonomy): Eukaryota > Metazoa > Chordata > Amphibia > Anura > Bombinatoridae > Bombina > Bombina bombina. Next base: position 695,081,498 of record NC_069504.1, on the reverse strand, counting down.
TCATTTGTTACAAAACTACTACTTCCTCAAAGTGCCATTACAGATTCACACTATGTTGCAATTTTCTGTTTCCTTTTTTATGGGATCTCACTGAGGAATGCTAACAAGCTGAAAAACTCATCCAGAGGACACAGACATATCCTTGATTCAGAACTTTATTTGGTTTTCCTTTTATGATTTTTGTTATCACATTTATTTCACATTTTTTTCTTTGTGATATTCGGTATATTTATTGTACTTTTTTGTAATAAACTTCCATTAGCAAACATGCTTCTAGTAAAAGTTGTTACTGTTTTTCTGCGGCATACGCACATATCCTGTGAGGATCTGTGCACCGGTATTCAAGCTCAGATAGCTGGCAATGGTAGGGTTTTCACCACTGCCATGTTTTCCTGGACACTTATGAGTTACACATGCTGCAGTGTGTGCAGGGAGACTCACTATTTGTGTGTTGTCAAGGTGCACAACGTGTTGCTCTCTGCACACCCTGCAGCATGTGTAATTCATAGGTGTCCAGGAAACCATGGCCGAGTTGGCAACCCTAGGCGATGGTGCGTATTACTTCAGTGAAGATGTCATTTGTGTCATAGAAGCCACCACTGACTTTCTGAGAATACCGGTGCACGAGCCCTCAAAGGATATGTGCATATTCCACAAGAAAACAGTAATAACTTTTACTAGAAGCATTTTTGCTAATGGAAGAAAATTGCACAATTGTTCCTACTTCATATTGAAATGCACCCATGCACATTTAAATTGTGACCTTTCTATCCCTTTAAGGGAGCTGAAACTGAGGGGGTTGAATACTTACCCCTCCATCCAGCTCCCTTAGAGGGATGGTAAAGTCACAGTTAAACTTTCATGATTCAGACAAAGCATGCATTGTTAAACAACTTTATATTTCATTCTATTATTACACTTTCCTTGTTCTCTTAGTATCCTTTGTTGAAAAGTAAACATAGGAACAACACTGCACTACTGGGAGCTAGCTGAACACATTGTAAAAGCCAATGAGAAAAGGTATATATAGGCAGCCACTAATCACCAGTTAGTTCCTAGCAGTGCAGTTCCTAGGTTTACTCTTCAACAAAGGATACAAAGAAAATGTGATAATAAAAATGAAAAGTTGTTTAAAATGACATGTTCTATCTGAATCCTTAGTTTATTTTTTACTTTAATATCCATTTAAGCTCCTAACTGTAGCAAGACACTCCAGGTCTCCAGGGCAGCTGATATTTTTGAAGCAGTGATTTAAACTACTGCTTCCTAAACCCTCTCTGAGGCAGATTAAAACCACCTGGAACCACCACCTCAGAGCTGGCAGATTGAAATCAACAGTATTAATCAGACCAAGGTGATTAACATGCCCTGCTCTTGTGCAATCATTTGCAGGGGGTGGGTGGCATAAGCATTTGATCATGCAATAATAAATACAGGCAGTGAATGCTGCCAGTAAGTTGAGATTCTGAAAGGACAACAGGTTTACTGTGTGTGAACCTCGTCTGTATGGACAACATAATTTATGTAAGAACTTACCTGATAAATTCATTTCTTTCATATTAGCAAGAGTCCATGAGCTAGTGACGTATGGGATATACATTCCTACCAGGAGGGGCAAAGTTTCCCAAACCTTAAAATGCCTATAAATACACCCCTCACCACACCCACAATTCAGTTTAACGAATAGCCAAGAAGTGGGGTGATAAAAAAGTGCGAAAGCATATAAAATAAGGAATTGGAATAATTGTGCTTTATACAAAAAAATCATAACCACCACAAAAAAGGGTGGGCCTCATGGACTCTTGCTAATATGAAAGAAATGAATTTATCAGGTAAGTTCTTACATAAATTATGTTTTCTTTCATGTAATTAGCAAGAGTCCATGAGCTAGTGACGTATGGGATAATGACTACCCAAGATGTGGATCTTTCCACACAAGAGTCACTAGAGAGGGAGGGATAAAATAAAGACAGCCAATTCCTGCTGAAAAATAATCCACACCCAAAATAAAGTTTAATAAAAAACATAAGCAGAAGATTCAGACTGAAACTGCTGCCTGAAATACTTTTCTACCAAAAACTGCTTCAGAAGAAGAAAATACATCAAAATGGTAGAATTTAGTAAAAATATGCAAAGAGGACCAAGTTGCAACTTTGCAAATGTGATCAACCGAAGCTTCATTCCTAAACGCCCAGGAAGTAGAAACTGACCTGGTAGAATGAGCTGTAATCCTCTGAGGCGGAGTTTTACCCGACTCAACATAGGCAAGATGAATTAAAGATTTCAACCAAGATGCCAAAGAAATGGCAGAAGCTTTCTGGCCTTTTCTAGAACCGGAAAAGAGAACAAATAAACTAGAAGTCTTTCGGAAAGACTTAGTAGCTTCAACATAATATTTCAAAGCTCTAACAACATCCAAAGAATGCAATGATTTCTCCTTAGAATTCTTAGGATTAGGACATAATGAAGGAACCACAATTTCTCTACTAATGTTGTTGGAATTCACAACTTTAGGTAAAAATTCAAAAGAAGTTCGCAACACCACCTCATCCTGATGAAAAATCAGAAAAGGAGACTCACAAGAAAGAGCAGATAAATCAGAAACTCTTCTGGCAGAAGAGATGGCCAAAAGGAACAAAACTTTCCAAGAAAGTAATTTAATGACCAATGAATGCATAGGTTCAAAGGGAGGAGCTTGAAGAGCTCCCAGAACCAAATTCAAACTCCAAGGAGGAGAAATTGACTTAATGACAGGTTTTATATGAACCAAAGCTTGTATAAAACAATAAATATCAGGAAGAATAGCAATCTTTCTGTGAAAAAGAACAGAAAGAGCAGAGATTTGTCCTTTCAAGGAACTTGCAGACAAACCCTTATCTAAACCATCCTGAAGAAACTGTAAAATTCTCGGTATTCTAAAAGAATGCCAAGAAAAAAGATGAGAAAGACACCAAAAAATATAAGTCTTCCAGACTCTATAATATATCTCTCTAGATACAGATTTACGAGCCTGTAACATAGTATTAATCACAGAGTCAGAGAAACCTCTTTGACCAAGAATCAAGCATTCAATCTCCATACCTTAAAATTTAAGGATTTGAGATCCTGATGGAAAAAAGGACCTTGCGACAGAAGGTCTGGTCTTAACGGAAGAGTCCACGGCTGGCAAGAGGCCATCCGGACAAGATCCGCATACCAAACCTGTAAGGCCATGCCGGAGCTACCAGCAGAACAAACGAGCATTCCTTCAGAATCTTGGAGATTACTCTTGGAAGAAGAACTAGAGGCGGAAAGATATAGACAGGATGATACTTCCAAGGAAGTGATAATGCATCCACTGCCTCCGCCTAAGGATCCCGGGATCTGGACAGATATCTGGGAAGTTTCTTGATTAGATGAGACGCCATCAGATCTATTTCTGGAAGTTCCCACATTTGAACAACCTGAAGAAATACCTCTGGGTGAAGAAACCATTCGCCCGGATGCAACGTTTGGCGACTTAGATAATCCGCTTCCCAATTGTCTACACCTGGGATATGAACCGCAGAGATTAGACAGGAGCTGGAATCCGACCAAAAAAATTCGAGATACTTCTTTCATAGCCAGAGGACTGTGAGTCGCTCCTTGATGATGTATGCCACAGTTGTGACATTGTCTGTCTGAAAACAAATGAACGATTCTCTCTACAGAAGAGGCCAAAACTGAAGAGCTCTGAAAATTGCACGGAGTTCCAAAATATTTATTGGTAATCTCACCTCCTGAGATTCCCAAACTCCTTGTGCCGACAGAGATCCCCACACAGCTCCCCAACCTGTGAGACTTGTATCTGTTGAAATTACAGTCCAGGTCGGAAGCACAAAAGAAGCCCCCTGAATTAAACGATGGTGATCTGTGCACCACGTTAGAGAGTGTCGAACAATCGGTTTTAAAGATATAAATTGAAATATCTTTGTGTAATCCTTGCACCATTGATTCAGCATACAGAGCTGAAGAGGTCGCATGTGAAAAACAAGCAAAGGGAATTGCGTCCAATGCAGCAGTCATAAGACCTAGAATTTCCATGCATAAGGTTACCGAAGGGAATGATTGTGACTGAAGGTTTCGACAAGCTGAAAACAATTTAGACGTCTCTTGTCTGTTAAAGACAGAGTCATGGACACTGAATCTATCTGGAAACCCAGAAAGATTACCCTTGACTGAGGAATCAATGAACTTTTTGGTAAATTGATCCTCCAACCATGATCTTGAAGAAACAACACAAGTCAAATCGCATGAGATTCTTTGAATGAGAAGACTGAGCAAATACCAAGATAATCGTCCAAATAAGGAAAAACAAAAACCCTGTTCTCTGAATACAGAAAGAAGGGCACCGAGAATCTTTGAAAAAAATTCTTGGAACTGAGGCTAGGCCCAAACAGTAGAGCCACAAAACTGGTAATGCTTGTCTAAAAAGAGAATCTCAAACACTAAAAGTGATCTGAATGAATCGGAATATGCAGATACACATCCTGCAAAACTATTGTAGACATAAAATGCCCTTGCTAAACAAAAGGCAGAATAGTCCTACAGTAACCATCTTGAATGTTGGTATACATAACGATTCAATATTGATAGATCCGGAACTGGTCTGAAGGAATTAACCTTCTTTGGTACAATGAAGAGATAAAATAAAACCCTAGCCCCTGTTCCAGAACTGGAACTGGCATAACTACTCCAGCCAACTCTAGATCTGAAACACATTTCAGAAATGCTGAGCCTTGCTGTGTTAACTGGGACACGGGAAGAAAAAAATCTCTTAGCAGGAGGCCTTAACTGAAGCCAATTCTGTACCTTTCTGAAACAATGTTCTGAAACCAGAGATTGAGAACGGAATTGATCCAAACTCCTTTGAATAAAACGTAATCTGCCCCATACCAGCTGAACTGGAAAAAAAGGGCCGCACCTTCATGGGTACTTAGGAGCTGACTATAGGTTTCTATAAGGCTTGGATATATTCCAAACTGGAAATAGTTTCCAAACTGAAACCGCTCCTGAGGATGAAGGATCAGGCTTTTGCTCCTTATTATGAGAAAAAGAACGAAAAAAATGATTATTACCCTGGAAAGAAAGGGAAAAACAAAGTTAACTTTAGAAGACATATCAGCATTCCAAGTTAAATCCATAAAGCTTTTCTAGCTAAAATAGCTAGAGACATATACCTGACATCAACTCAAATGATATCAGAAGATGGTATCACCAATAAAATTATTAGCATGTTATAGAATAAAAATAATGCTATAAAATTATGATCTGTTACTTGTTGCGCTAAAACTTCTAACCAAAAAGATGAAGCTGCAGCAACATCCGGTAAAAATATAGCAGGTCTAAGAAGATTACCTAAACATAAGTAAACTTTTCTTTAGAAAGGATTCAATTTTCTTATCTAAAGGATCCTTAAATTTAGTACTATCTGCCGTAAGAATAGTAGTACATTTTAGCAGGAATAGAGACAGCCCCAAACCTTAGGGATTTTGTCCCAAAAAACTCTAATCTGTCAGATGGCACAGAATATAATTGCTTAAACGTTTAGAAGGAGTAAAAGAATTACCCAAATTATTCCATTCCCTGGAAATTACTTCAGAAAAAGCATCAGGGAGAATTAACACTTCTGGAATAAATACAGGAGATTTAAAAAACCCTATTTAAACGTTTAGATTTAGTATCAAGAGGACCAGAATCCTCTATATCTAAAGCAATTAATACGTCTTTAAATAAAGAACGAATAATTTCCATCTTGAACAAATAAAAATATTTAACAGCATCAACCTCTGAGACAGAAACTTCTGAACCAGAAGAACCATTATCAGTATCAGAACGATGATGTTCATTTAAAAATTCATCTGAAAAAAAGAGAAGTTTTAAAAGACTTTTATGTAAACTAGAAGGAGAAATAACAGACATAGCCTTCTAAATGGATTTAAAAAATAAAATCTCTTATGTTTATCAGGAACACTCTGAAAATTAAATGTTGACGGAACAGCAACAGGTAATATAACAGTACTAAAGGAAATTTTATCTGCATTAATAAGTTTGTCATGACATGCAATACAAACAACAGCTGGAGAAACAGGTACTAAAAATTTATAGCAGATACACTTAGCTTGGTAGCTCCAGCCCCGGGCAGTGATTTTCCTCAAGTAACTTCTGACTCAGTTGCAACGTGGAACATCTTGCAATATGTAATAGAAAAAACAACATATAAAGCAAATTGATCAAAATCCTTAAATGACAGTTTCAGGAATGGGAAAAAAATGCCAGTGAACAAGCTTCTAGCAACCAGAAGCAATAAATAATGAAACTTAAATAATGTGGAGACAAAAGCGACGCCCATATTTTTTTAGCGCCAAACAAGATGCCCACATTATTTGGCGCCGAAATGCCTTTTGGCGCCAAAAATGACGCCACATCCGGAACGCCGACATTTTTGGCGCAAAATAACGTCAAAAAAATGACGCAACTTCCGGCGACACGTATGACGCCGGAAACGGAAAAGAATTTTTGCGCCAAAAAAATCCGCGCCAAGAATGACGCAATAAAATGAAGCATTTTCAGCCCCCGCGAGCCTAACAGCCCACAGGGAAAAAAGAGTCAAATTTTTGAAGGTAAGAAAAAATGATTAATTCAAATGCATTATCCCAAATATGAAACTGACTGTCTGAAAAATAAGGAAAGTTGAACATTCTGAGTCAAGGCAAATAAATGTTTGAATACATATATTTAGAACTTTATAAACAAAGTGCCCAACCATAGCTTTAGAGTGTCACAGAAAATAAGATTTACTTACCCCAGGACACTCATCTACATGTTTGTAGAAAGCCAAACCAGTACTGAAACGAGAATCAGCAGAGGTAATGGTATATATAAGAGTATATCGTCGATCTGAAAAGGGAGGTAAGAGATGAATCTCTACGACCGATAACAGAGAACCTATGAAATAGACCCCATAGAAGGAGATCACTGCATTCAAAATAGGCAATACTCTCCTCACATCCCTCTGACATTCACTGCACGCTGAGAGGAAAACCGGGCTCCAACTTGCTGCGGAGCGCATATCAACGTAGAATCTAGCACAAACTTACTTCACCACCTCCATCGGAGGCAAAGTTTGTAAAACTGATTTGTGGGTGTGGTGAGGGGTGTATTTATAGGCATTTTAAGGTTTGGGAAACTTTGCCCCTCCTGGTAGGAATGTATATCCCATACGTCACTAGCTCATGGACTCTTGCTAATTACATGAAAGAAAAATATATATCTAACCCAAACAGGACAGAATGCTATGTATTCAAGCCTAAACTAACCCTGCTGTTTCATTTACTTTCAGGTATGTCCCCCATCAAAACAGCTGTCTCTTCCTGGACATCTTTAAGTGGCAGCGCTAAGAATTAGACAAGAATTGAACAGGATTTGATGAAGATTTGAGGCAAGCTAAATATTTTCTCTTCAAAACCAAAATTTTGCACTTACAATTCTGCTGTTTTCAGAACTGCTTTTCCTTTTAACAGCCTCATGCCTATTCCACAAGCAGGCTCACATGCTCATATCTTACCCTTCTCCACAGGCAGTTTATATTGGCCCCTCTCTCCTTTCCTCTCCTTACCTTAGCTCTCATGAACTACTTTCTATTTTAAAATCTATGTCACTAAACTGCACCACCTCACAGAAATACCCACACTGCTATAAATCTCATTCTCACCTACTCTTACTTTCCATCTTGCTGCTATTAGCATCAAGTGACATCTCTCCAAATCCTGGGCCCACACTCATTTCCACCATTACCCAATCATGCACTCCTTATAGTAACTTTAATAAAAGCAACACAAATAACCTCATTTCCATCCAATGCATCCCATACGCATACACTCCTTTCACCTGCGCACTATGGAACTCTTGCTCTGTCTGCAACAAACTTACAGACATTCATGACCTGTTTATATCAAATGCTTTCACCCTTTTAGCAATTACCGAAACCTGGCTATCTCCTTCCGACACCGTTTCCACTGCTGCTCTCACACATGGTGGTCTTCACTTTAGCCATACCCCTAGGCCAGGTGAGAAACGTGGCGGCGGTGTTGGGATCCTGCTCTCCCCCTCCTGCACTTATCAGTACCTACCTCCAATCCAATCTCTCTCCTTCTCTTCCTTTGAAGTCCACTGTATTCGCCTGTTCTCCCCCCTCTCCCTCAAAGTGGCAGTCATCTATCGCCCTCCTGGACCTACCTCCCATTTCCTTGACAACTTTGTCACCTGGCTTCCTCACTTTCTCTCTACAAATATACCAACCCTAATTCTTGGGGACTTCAACATTCCCATTGACAACCCATCTTCCCCTGCTGCCTCTAAACTTCTTTCACTCACATCCTCCTTCTGTCTCTCACAATCCACCCTATTCCCTACCCACCGTGGTAGACACTCCATCGACCTGGTATTTTCCTACCTCTGTTCTATATCTGACCTCACCTGTCGCCCTTTTCCCATTTCAGACCATCACCTTGTCACCTATAATATTAATGCAACAGCTAAACCCTCTCCGCCATCCCGCCCCCGCACCTGTAGAAATCTACATGCTGTGGATCAGCTCCAATTGTCAAAAATGATTTAAGATCTCCTCCCTCACACTTCCACTATAACCTGCCCTGATCTCGCAACAGCCCGCTATAACAAAACTCTCTCCTCTGCACTAGACACACTTGCCCCTCCCCAGCCGCGCAAAACATCACGTCGTCAGTTGCAGCCCTGGCACTCTCAGCAAACACGCTATTTGCAAAAATGCTCCCGTACTGCTGAGCATGTCTGGAGGAAAACTCACTCTGAACCTGACTTCATACACTATAAGTTTATTCTTCGTTCATACACTTCTGCCCTTCACTTAACCAAGCAAACCGACTTCTCTTCTCTTATATCTACTCTTTCCTTAAACCCTAAACGACTCATCTCCACCTTTAACTCTCTCCTCTACCCTCCTGCTCCACCCCCTCAGCTGTCTTTAGTGCTCAAGACCTGGCAGACTACTTTTTAAACAAAACACGTTCTATCCGAAGCAACCTCCCAACACCAACCTGCAATATTCCATCAACAGGCCCAGTTACTCCCTCTGTCACCCTCTGCATCTTCCATCCAGCCACTGAGAATGATGTTTCCTCCTTACTATCTTCCTCACGCCTCACTACCTGCCCACTCGACCCTATCCCTTCCCATCTAATACCTTCCCTATCTTCCACCCTCACTCCTGCTCTTACCCACATTTTCAACCTATCTCTCTCTACCGGCTCATTCCCATCTTCTTTCAAACACGCAAAAGTCACTCCCATACTCAAAAAACCCTCCCTTGACCCTAATTCTCCTGAAAGCTACCGCCCCATATCACTGCTTCCACTAACATAAAAACTCCTTGAAAAACTAGTTTACAATCGCCTAACCCACTTCCTGTCCGCCAACTCCTTGCTTGACCCCCTGCAATCCGGATTCTGCCCCAAACACTCAACTGAGACTGCCCTTACCAAGTTTACTAACAATCTTCTCTCTGCTAAAAATATTGGCCACTACTCTTTACTCATCTTACTTGTCCTCTCAGCTGCCTTCGACACAGTTGACCACCCCCTTCTCCTACAGACACTTAGCTCTTTTGGCCTCTGTGACACTGCTCTTTCCTGGATTCACTCTTATCTTTCCCACAGGTCTTTTTCTGTGTCATTTGCCGGCGACTCCTCCTCTCCAATGCCTCTGTCTGTTGGAGTACCTCAAGGATCTGTTCTGGGTCCTCTACTCTTCCCAATCTATACTTCTTTGCTGGGTAAACTTATCAACAGTTATAGCTTCAAATATCACCTCTATGCTGATGACACCCAGATCTACCTCTCCACCCCTGCTCTCTCTCCCTCTGTCCTTTCTCATGTCAGCGACTGCTTATCTGGTATTTCTTCCTGGATGCCCTCTCACCACCTAAAGATTAACATGTCCAAGACTGAGCTCCTTCTTATCCCCCCCTCAAGCTCTACGCCGTCTTGTGACTTCTCTATCCCTGTTGACGGCATCACCATTTCCCCATCGCGCCAAGTCCGCTGCCTCGGAGTTACACTTGACTCAAATCTATCCTTCGCCCCCCATATCCAATCGCTTTCTACATCCTGCCGCAACCATCTACACAACATTTCCAAGATTCAACTTTTTCTGTGCGCTAACACCACAAAGCAAATAATCCACTCCCTTGTTATTTCCCGACTTGACTACTGCAATAACCTACTTACTGGCCTTCCTCTTTCCCGCCTCTCCCCCCTTCAATCCATCCTAAATGGCTCTGCAAGGCTAATCCACCTTTCCCGTTCGCTCTGTATCTGTCCCTTCATTGGATTCCTATACACAGCAGAATAAAATTCAAAATTCTCACCCTTGCATACAAAGCGCTCACAAACACCGCTCCCCTCTACCTATCCTCTCCAATCAATAAGTATAATCCAGCCCGCCCACTAAGATCCAACAATGACCTGCTCCTTGCATCGGCGACTATCACCTCCTCTCATGCTAGACTGCAGGACTTCTGTCGTGCAGCACCTACCCTCTGGAACGCTCTCCCTCGTGCTGTCAGGCTTTGCCCTAATCTTTCTTCCTTTAAATGCTCTCTTTTCTGTTCAGAGAAGCCTACCACCCAACTCATTAATATTTCTCTTACCTAACAACATTTCCCTCATATAACTCTGCATTAACATCTTTCTCAATCTTGCAGTCCTCACCTCCTGTTTCTCAACCTCCTACCCTTCTAGATTGTAAATTCCCATGGGAATAGGGCCCTCAATTCCTCCTGTATGTGTTTGTAAATTTTGTCCTGTCTCTTAGAAGTTTTGTTATTGTTTTATTTAAATGAACTGTATCCATGGACAGCGCTGCGGAATATGATGGCGCTTCATAAATAAAGTATAATAATAATAATAACACCAAGGGTTACAAGGGCCATTATACACTCATTTTTTCTTTGCATAAATGTTTTGTAGATGATCTATTTATAAAGCCCATAAAGTTTTTTTTGTTTTTTTAAATGTATAGTTTTCCTTATATATATATATATATATATATATATATATATATATATATATATATATATATATATATATACACGCTCCTGTTTGTGTAAAGGGTCTTTTCATATGCAAAAGAAGGGGGGAGGAGAGTGTCGTATTTCCCACGTGCAGTGGGCTTTCCAGCTACCTTTTCAACAGAGCTAAACTGATATCAGTATCTGTGCATCTTATTCTTTATAGTAGTGTCTATTACCTGCAGTTATATGAAAATTAGTGTATACTGCCCCTTTAAGTTCTTGTTATATTTTCTTACCTTCAAACTGCTTTATGCAGACACTTGTGCAGTAATTGTTTTACTTAGTATTCTTATAAAACCACAGCAAATGCTTTATATATTTTACTTTAAATAATCCAATTAGTATGATCCTTACGGTTTTTGTTGTATTATCTATTACTAGGTTTTGTCTGCCGCAATACATAGAACAATGTGAGTGACAGTTATTTTAAAAGACTCAAGATGTTGCAAAGCAACAGAAAACTTAAAGGGACATTAAACCACAACATTTTCTTTCATGATTCAGATAGAAAATACAATTTTAAACAACATTCCTATTTACTTCTATTATCTAATTTGCTTCATTTTTTAGTTATCTTTTGTTAAAGAAATAGCAATACACATAGGTGAGCCAATCACATGAGGCATCTAAGTGCAGCCACCAATCAAGCTACTGAGCCTATCTAGATATGCTTTTCAGGAAAGAATATCAAGAGAATGAAGCAAAATAGATAATAGAAGTAAATTAGAAAGTTGTTTAAAATGGTATTCTACATCTGAGTCATGAAAGAAAAAACTTGGGTTTAATGTCCCTTTAAATCTTATCTTCCAATTTTCAATTAATAGTTTTTACTGCTAAACATAGGTATAGAATGATTGTGTTGTATTTTGGAAACTTGAATTGATCCTAATAATGTCAAATAATACATACTAAATTTATTTTCTGCAAGTGCATTATATGCTGAAAAAAGAATGATTTATTTTGCTAACTTGTAGAAAAAGCCTGGATGTTGGTCTTTAAAGTGATTGTAACGTTTAATAAATAAGTGCCCGGTAAATAAAAGTAATCTTAAAAACAGGGGCACTTTCATTCATTAAACTTTACAATGAAGCTTACTTTTTAACATACCTTTGTGTTATGGTAAGCATAACGCCGGTCCTCTGCCCGCAGCTCCTGCTTTCATTAGCATATCAATGACGATCCGGCGTTCTAGCAGATTTTGCTCCTTTGTCAGAATCTGCTACCTCCGATTGCGCATGCTCTGTATTACGTAATCGCACTCCACATATATTAAAAAGGAATGTGTGGAATGTGATTATGTAAATTAGCAGCACGCACACTCAGAGGCAGCAAATTCTGACAAGGAAGTTGCTCTGTCGGATTTTGCTGCGGCTACAAGATGCGCACATGCACAGTTCAACGAGTTCCAATATCAAACTCACAAAAAAAATGTTGTGATGCTGAAGACTTATTCCTTTATTTGATATTTGGAAATTCATCACTATACACGGACATCAATATGCAGGCTGCACCAGAACATCAGAATAGTTCGATGAGAGCGTATTTTGCACACATAATATTTAAATAAAAATACCTCAGAAAAATTATAAATATATGTATATTGAAATTGAATTGATATCTTTTGTGTGCAGGACACGCTTTCATCGTCCACCGTGACAACTCATTGAACAGCGCATGTGTGTATTTATTAGCTGCATCAAAATCCGACAGGACAACTTCCTTGTCAGAATCCGCTACCTCTCAGTGCGCATGCTGCTAATTACATAATCGCATTCCACACATTCCTTTTTAACATATGTGGAGTGTGATTAAGTAATACAGAGCATGCGCACTGACAGGTGGCAAATTCTGACAAGGTAGCAAATTCTTATAGAACACTGGCTTCCTCAAATCGTTGCGTGCCTGACAAGCTGGATGCTAAAAGGGGGAACAGAATGATTGGAGGAAGCCGGATCGTCATTGATTTGCTGAACAAAGCAGGAGCTGCGGGGGGAGGATCGGCGTTATGTTTTCCATAACGCAAAGGTAAGTATTTTTAAAAAATAAGCGTCATTGTAAAGTTTAATGAATGAAAGTGCCCCTGTTTTTAAGATTACTTTTCGTTACAGGGCACTATTTCATTAAACTTTACAATCACTTTAAATGCAACATTAGCGCAAATAACCAGCACAGGGGAGACAAATTACTCAACGGTTAAAGGGTTAAGATTTAAACGTCATGGAGCAAATACCCAAATTTCTCTTTTACGATTCAGGTAGAGCATACAATTTTAAAGACTTTGAAATTGATTCCTATCATCTAATTTGTTTAGTTCTCTCTGTATCCTTTGTTGAAAGCTATACCTAGGTAGGCTAAGAAGCTCTGATTGGTGGCTGCACATATGACTCTTCATTGGCTTTCAGCTGACTCCCAGTAGTGCATTACTGCCCCTTCAACAAAGGATACCTAGAGAATGAAGCAATTTAATAATAGAAGTAAATTAGAAAGTTGTTTAAAATCGTATGTTCTATCTGAATCACGAAAAAAACATTTGAGTTTCGTGTCCCTTTTAACCAAGAATGTGCCTGCTATACTGCATTAGGTAAGAACATAAATTCTAGCATCAAGTTTTTTTTAACCTTTTAATACGTATATTCCATCTATCTCAAAAGATTCCATTTTAAAATAACTGATGTTTGCATTTGTAGCTTTTATAAATCATGTCAACAATGTAATATGTAGCAGTTGCAGACAGTGCAATAGTGAAAGACATTTAATTTTTATATATATATATATATATATATATATCAGGTAAAAAGAGTTTATATTCTGCGCCTTTCTTCTGCGGAGTATAAAGTTGTGGGGCAAAAAACAGCCCCTATAACTAAGCACTTACTTCAGGCAACCTCAATCCGTATGAGGTAAGTAATCACCAAAGTATAGATGTTGTTCCAGGATCAATGTAGGTTGTCATCCGTAAGCTGATTCACTGATGTAAAAGAAACAATATATCCAATGTGCTGTGAAAAACCGGGTTGAGTGCAGAATCTTCGCCACCCAGTCAGATGTCTCCAATGATATGTGAAAAGGAAACAGACAAAAGTGCCCAACAATAGTGAAGTACGCCTTTATTAATTAAAACATATACACATATATAAGCCTCAGATGTCAGCCCACTCACACTAGGCGACCTCAATCAATATGAGGTAAGTTAAAAACCAATAATAGGAGAACATCAAGTGGCGAATCAAATAATGCACCAGCCCAGCGAATAAATAAAAATCACTCAGTTGGTACCGTACTGCGTCCCTAAGGACGCAGTACGGTACCAACTGAGTGATTTTTATTTATTCGCTGGGCTGGTGCATTATTTGATTCGCCACTTGATGTTCTCCTATTATTGGTTTTTAACTTACCTCATATTGATTGAGGTCGCCTAGTGTGAGTGGGCTGACATCTGAGGCTTATATATGTGTATATGTTTTAATTAATAAAGGCGTACTTCACTATTGTTGGGCACTTTTGTCTGTTTCCTTTTCACATATCATTGGAGACATCTGACTGGGTGGCGAAGATTCTGCACTCAACCCGGTTTTTCACAGCACATTGGATATATTGTTTCTTTTACATCAGTGAATCAGCTTACGGATGACAACCTACATTGATCCTGGAACAACATCTATACTTTGGTGATTACTTACCTCATACGGATTGAGGTTGCCTGAAGTAAGTGCTTAGTTATAGGGGCTGTTTTTTGCCCCACAACTTTATACTCCGCAGAAGAAAGGCGCAGAATATAAACTCTTTTTACCTGATTTTCTTTCTAGCCGTGGAGACAAGCTGGGAGTCTCCACAAATCCTTTTTCAGCAGCCTTTCTGAACATCTAAATAAATCTGTGGACTTGTGCTACTACGCATATATATTTGTATTTATTTCCGTTATATTATACGGGATTTATTTATGTATTTATACATACATTTATATTTATACGTCACTTAATAGAACTAATACAGCGCGGGTATCACATCTTTTTCTCATATATATATATATATATATATATATATATATATATATATATATATATATATATATATATATATATATATATATATATAGGGTTTACATAGCGTTGTTCGCTACATCCCCTCCCCCAGAGGTTTACAAATCTACAACGGTTTGGATTATAAACTGCAGCTGCACTCAACAGAAATAGTGAGAAAAAAAGGTTGCTTTTATATCGGTTGAAATCTTACGCAGAGCTTATTAATATATCTCGTATTTATATCCTGGCTCCGAATAATAAAAACTAATTACAGTCAACTACCTATACATCGACGTGAAGAGTAATACACTGATGTGATGTATCGTCAAGGGGACGTTAACCTTAGCCTCGTTGTGGATCAAAGACGCGTCTATTTGAATAAAGTCTATCTATTTACTTTCCAAACTGCTTTAGGATTTGGTGTCTCGTGCATCATGTGACATTAACTCACCATTCATCATTTAGCAGTCACTTTGCTGCCGAGGTTGTGACTAAAGAATGTTCTGCCCATCTTAACGTTTGATTGGTCAGAGTATCTGCAATCGCTATATTGATTGGCTGTAATCTATGGAAGAGGGTGGTGCTGCTTTTGTAGCTGTGTCACTGGTTCTCAAGTTACTTCCTGAATTCTGCACCTATGTGTGTATTCTGTATTCCTTGGCGATCAGGTAACTGTTTATTATTATTATTGAAATTCACAGACAAAGAATTGTGTGTCTATCTCTCTTGCATTTTTCTTTACATTCTGTTAAAGATACAGTCTCTCATCCTGATGAATATTATTTCAGATTTAAGAATGATCTGAAAAACTTGTTCTTTTAACATGAAATTGAAGTTCAATTAAAGTAATCTCTATGTATTGCAATATTTTGTTATTTTTGGTTGTTCATTATGAATTTTGTCTATTTGTTTTACCAAACATCCCACTCACACTCTCTCTTTCTCTCTTTCCTCCAGTTTGATCTGCTTATTTTCTACATGGCATCATACTTTGATGAACATAACTGCGAACCCACTGTTGCAGAGGAGCAGTACCGTCAGAATGCCCTATTAGAGCTCGCAAGGTCAGCACATATTGGATTTCCTATGTAAACAAAGATAACTAATATGCATAGTTTAACAGAAAGATTAGCAAAAATGTATGCCAGTTATCATGTACATACCAAACATTTCATTTGAAGGATCGTTTGGTACATAGATAAAGTCCTGTTCAGGAGACACACAGAACTGCTGGTGCCAAGCAGTCTGTGTTCAGCTGGGCATCTGCATCTCTTGTGGCCCAGAACGGTACTTTAACCTCTTTACAGGGTTTAAACATGTAGCATTGCTGTGTCCATAGTGCACACATTGCAAATTCTAACACATAAGAGTAATTTTTGCACTAGAATGTTTAATGTGGAGTCTTAAAAGCGTCAGGATGTGTGAGCATAGGGTAGAATTAAGATGTCCAAATCATCTCCTTTCTTGCTTTGTATGCCACTGTGTGCAAAAAGAAGTGGGCTTTGCTCTTTGTTGACCTGACCTGTATACCAGTGGGTGGGTGTGCTTCATTACTTGATTGTATCAAACTCCAATATGCATACAGCATGCTCTGGTGTTGTGAACTCATCAAAAACAGATTATTATTTTTTTTATCAATTGTCTATTTTGTCAGCACTACTATTAAAGTTGGACACAAAGTCCCTTTATTGCAGTGTCATAATGCATCCTGCAATAAAGGGACTTTGTGTCCAACTATAATGAAGTAGTGCTATTGTATCATACTACTTGTTCAAGACTAAAGGGTAAGCAGAGAGCCATATACAGTGTGCACACTTGATTGGAGATATATACAAACTGGTGCTTTGCTGATTATATTTTGTATTTACAAGATCCTTTGTCACCTACCTTAATGGAGCTACTATAAAAAGATATAATTGCTCCATTTTAACAACCTGATCAAACTTGAAACACTGTTATTTAATGACTGCTCTATATATATAGGATTCCAGTTGGCCATCCTTGATATAGAACTTAAAGGGACACCCCCCAAAAAATATTTCATGATTCAGATAGAGAATACAACTTTAAACAACATTCCAATTAACTTCTATTATCTAATTTCTTTCATGTAATTAGCAAGAGTCCATGAGCTAGTGACGTATGGGATATACATTCCTACCAGGAGGGGCAAAGTTTCCCAAACCTCAAAATGCCTATAAATACACCCCTCACCACACCCACAATTCAGTTTTACAAACTTTGCCTCCGATGGAGGTGGTGAAGTAAGTTTGTGCTAGATTCTACGTTGATATGCGCTCCGCAGCAAGTTGGAGCCCGGTTTTCCTCTCAGCGTGCAGTGAATGTCAGAGGGATGTGAGGAGTATTGCCTATTTGAATGCAGTGATCTCCTTCTAAGGGGTCTATTTCATAGGTTCTCTGTTATCGGTCGTAGAGATTCATCTCTTACCTCCCTTTTCAGATCGACGATATACTCTTATATATACCATTACCTCTGCTGATTCTCGTTTCAGTACTGGTTTGGCTTTCTACTATATGTAGATGAGTGTCCTGGGGTAAGTAAGTCTTATTTTCTGTGACACTCCTAGCTATGGTTGGGCACTTTGTTTATAAAGTTCTAAATATATGTATTCAAACATTTATTTGCCTTGACTCAGAATGTTCAACTTTCCTTATTTTCAGACAGTCAGTTTCATATTTGGGATAATGCATTTTAACATTTTTCTTACCTTAAAATTTGACTTTTTCCCTGTGGGCTGTTAGGCTCGCGGGGGCTGAAAATGCTTCATTTTATTGCGTCATTCTTGGCGCGGACTTTTTTGGCGCAAAAATTCTATTTCCGTTTCCGGCGTCATACGTGTCGCCGGAAGTTGCGTCATTTTTTGACGTTATTTTGCGCCAAAAATGTCGGCGTTCCGGATGTGGCGTCATTTTTGGCGCCAAAAAGCATTTAGGCGCCAAATAAATGTGGGCGTCTTATTTGGCGCGAAAAAATATGGGCGTCACTTTTGTCTCCACATTATTTAAGTCTCATTTTTTATTGCTTCTGGTTGCTAGAAGCTTGTTCTTTGGCATTTTTTCCCATTCCTGAAACTGTCATTTAAGGAATTTGATCAATTTTGCTTTATATATATGTTGTTTTTTCTCTTACATATTGCAAGATGTCTCACGTTGCATCTGAGTCAGAAGATACTACAGGAAAATCGCTGTCAAGTGCTGAATCTACCAAAGCTAAGTGTATCTGCTGTAAACTTTTGGTAGCTATTTCTCCAGCTGTTGTTTGTATTGATTGTCATGACAAACTTGTTAAAGCAGATAATATTTCCTTTAGTAAAGTAGCATTGCCTGTTGCAGTTCCTTCAACATCTAAGGTGCAGAATGTTCCTGATAATATAAGAGATTTTGTTTCTGAATCCATAAAGAAGGCTATGTCTGTTATTTCTCCTTCTAGTAAACGTAAAAAATCTTTTAAAACTTCTCTCCCTACAGATGAATTTTTAACTGAACATCATCATTCTGATTCTGATGATTCCTCTGGTTCAGAGGATTCTGTCTCAGAGGTTGATGCTGATAAATCTTCATATTTATTTAAAATGGAATTTATTCGTTCTTTACTTAAAGAAGTCCTAATTGCTTTAGAAATAGAGGATTCTGGTCCTCTTGATACTAAATCTAAACGTTTAAATAAGGTTTTTAAATCTCCTGTAGTTATTCCAGAAGTTTTTCCTGTCCCTGATGCTATTTCTGCAGTAATTTCCAAAGAATGGGATAATTTGGGTAATTCATTTACTCCTTCTAAACGTTTTAAGCAATTATATCCTGTGCCGTCTGACAGACTAGAATTTTGGGACAAGATCCCTAAAGTTGATGGGGCTATTTCTACCCTTGCTAAACGTACTACTATTCCTACGTCAGATGGTACTTCGTTTAAGGATCCTCTAGATAGGAAAATTGAGTCCTTTCTAAGAAAAGCTTATCTGTGTTCAGGTAATCTTCTTAGACCTGCTATATCTTTGGCTGATGTTGCTGCAGCTTCAACTTTTTGGTTGGAAACTTTAGCGCAACAAGTAACACATCGTGATTCTCATGATATTATTATTATTTTTGATATTATCAGAGTTGATGTCAGGTTTATGTCTCTAGCTATTTTAGCTAGAAGAGCTTTATGGCTTAAAACTTGGAATGCTGATATGGCTTCTAAATCAACTTTACTTTCCATTTCTTTCCAGGGTAACAAATTATTTGGTTCTCAGTTGGATTCCATTATTTCAACTGTTACTGGTGGGAAAGGAACTTTTTTACCACAGGATAAAAAATCTAAAGGTAAAAACAGGGCTAATAATCGTTTTCGTTCCTTTCGTTTCAACAAAGAACAAAAGCCTGATCCTTCATCCTCAGGAGCAGTTTCAGTTTGGAGACCATCTCCAGTTTGGAATAAATCCAAGCCAGCTAGAAAGGCAAAGCCTGCTTTTAAGTCCACATGAAGGTGCGGCCCTCATTCCAGCTCAGCTGGTAGGGGGCAGGTTACGTTTTTTCAAGGAAATTTGGATCAATTCTGTTCACAATCTTTGGATTCAGAGCATTGTTTCAGAAGGGTACAGAATTGGTTTCAAGTTGAGACCTCCTGCAAAGAGATTTTTTCTTTCCCGTGTCCCAGTAAATCCAGTAAAAGCTCAAGCATTTCTGAAATGTGTTTCAGATCTAGAGTTGACTGGAGTAATTATGCCAGTTCCAGTTCCGGAACAGGGGATGGGGTTTTATTCAAATCTCTTCATTGTACCAAAGAAGGAGAATTCTTTCAGACCAGTTCTGGATCTAAAAATATTGAATCGTTATGTAAGGATACCAACGTTCAAGATGGTAACTGTAAGGACTATCTTACCTTTTGTTCAGCAAGGGAATTATATGTCCACAATAGATTTACAGGATGCATATCTGCATATTCCGATTCATCCAGATCATTATCAGTTTCTGAGATTCTCGTTTCTGGACAAACATTACCAGTTTGTGGCTCTGCCGTTTGGCCTAGCTACAGCTCCAAGAATTTTTACAAAGGTTCTCGGTGCCCTGCTGTCTGTAATCAGAGAACAGGGTATTGTGGTATTTCCTTATTTGGACGATATCTTGGTACTTGCTCAGTCTTTACATTTAGCAGAATCTCATACGAATCGACTTGTGTTGTTTCTTCAAGATCATGGTTGGAGGATCAATTTACCAAAAAGTTCTTTGATTCCTCAGACAAGGGTAACCTTTCTGGGTTTCCAGATGGATTCAGTGTCCATGACTCTGTCTTTAACAGACAAGAGACGTCTAAAGTTGATTACAGCTTGTCGAAACCTTCAGTCACAATCATTCCCTTCGGTAGCCTTATGCATGGAAATTCTAGGTCTTATGACTGCTGCATCGGACGCGATCCCCTTTGCTCGTTTTCACATGCGACCTCTTCAGCTCTGTATGCTGAAGCAATGGTGCAAGGATTACACGAAGATATCTCAATTAATATCTTTAAAACCGATTGTTCGACACTCTCTAACATGGTGGACAGATCACCATCGTTTAATTCAGGGGGCTTCTTTTGTGCTTCCGACCTGGACTGTAATTTCAACAGATGCAAGTCTCACAGGTTGGGGAGCTGTGTGGGGATCTCTGACGGCACAAGGAGTTTGGGAATCTCAGGAGGTGAGATTACCGATCAATATTTTGGAACTCCGTGCAATTTTCAGAGCTCTTCAGTTTTGGCCTCTTCTGAAGAGAGAATCGTTCATTTGTTTTCAGACAGACAATGTCACAACTGTGGCATACATCAATCATCAAGGAGGGACTCACAGTCCTCTGGCTATGAAAGAAGTATCTCGAATTTTGGTTTGGGCGGAATCCAGCTCCTGTCTAATCTCTGCGGTTCATATCCCAGGTGTAGACAATTGGGAAGCGGATTATCTCAGTCGCCAAACGTTGCATCCGGGCGAATGGTCTCTTCACCCAGAGGTATTTCTTCAGATTGTTCAAATGTGGGAACTTCCAGAAATAGATCTGATGGCGTCCCATCTAAACAAGAAACTTCCCAGGTATCTGTCCAGATCCCGGGATCCTCAGGCGGAGGCAGTGGATGCATTATCACTTCCTTGGAAGTATCATCCTGCCTATATCTTTCCGCCTCTAGTTCTTCTTCCAAGAGTAATCTCCAAGATTCTGAAGGAATGCTCGTTTGTTCTGCTGGTAGCTCCGGCATGGCCTCACAGGTTTTGGTATGCGGATCTTGTCCGGATGGCCTCTTGCCAACCGTGGACTCTTCCGTTAAGACCAGACCTTCTGTCACAAGGTCCTTTTTTCCATCAGGATCTGAAATCCTTAAATTTAAAGGTATGGAGATTGAACGCTTGATTCTTGGTCAAAGAGGTTTCTCTGACTCTGTGATTAATACTATGTTACAGGCTCGTAAATCTGTATCTCGAGAGATATATTATAGAGTCTGGAAGACTTATATTTCTTGGTGTCTTTCTCATCATTTTTCCTGGCATTCTTTTAGAATACCGAGAATTTTACAGTTCCTTCAGGATGGTTTAGATAAAGGTTTGTCTGCAAGTTCTTTGAAAGGACAAATCTCTGCTCTTTCTGTTCTTTTTCACAGAAAGATTGCTATTCTTCCTGATATTCATTGTTTTGTACAAGCTTTGGTTCGTATAAAACCTGTCATTAAGTCAATTTCTCCTCCTTGGAGTTTGAATTTGGTTCTGGGAGCTCTTCAAGCTCCTCCGTTTGAACCTATGCATTCATTGGACATTAAATTACTTTCTTGGAAAGTTTTGTTCCTTTTGGCCATCTCTTCTGCCAGAAGAGTTTCTGAATTATCTGCTCTTTCTTGTGAGTCTCCTTTTCTGATTTTTCATCAGGATAAGGCGGTGTTGCGAACTTCTTTTGAATTTTTACCTAAAGTTGTGAATTTCAACAACATTAGTAGAGAAATTGTGGTTCCTTCATTATGTCCTAATCCTAAGAATTCTAAGGAGAAATCGTTGCATTCTTTGGATGTTGTTAGAGCTTTGAAATATTATGTTGAAGCTACGAAATCTTTTCGTAAGACTTCTAGTCTATTTGTTATCTTTTCCGGTTCTAGAAAAGGCCAGAAAGCTTCTGCCATTTCTTTGGCATCTTGGTTGAAATCTTTAATTCATCTTGCCTATGTTGAGTCGGGTAAAACTCCGCCTCAGAGAATTACAGCTCATTCTACTAGGTCAGTTTCTACTTCCTGGGCGTTTAGGAATGAAGCTTCGGTTGACCAGATCTGCAAAGCAGCGTCTTGGTCCTCTTTGCATACTTTTACTAAATTCTACCATTTTGATGTATTTTCTTCTTCTGAAGCAGTTTTTGGTAGAAAAGTACTTCAGGCAGCGGTTTCAGTTTGAATCTTCTGCTTATGTTTTTCGTTAAACTTTATTTTGGGTGTGGATTATTTTCAGCAGGAATTGGCTGTCTTTATTTTATCCCTCCCTCTCTAGTGACTCTTGTGTGGAAAGATCCACTTCTTGGGTAGTCATTATCCCATACGTCACTAGCTCATGGACTCTTGCTAATTACATGAAAGAAAACATAATTTATGTAAGAACTTACCTGATAAATTCATTTCTTTCATATTAGCAAGAGTCCATGAGGCCCGCCCTTTTTTTGTGGTGGTTATGATTTTGTATAAAGCACAATTATTCCAATTCCTTATTTTATATGCTTTCGCACTTTTTTATCACCCCACTTCTTGGCTATTCGTTAAACTGAATTGTGGGTGTGGTGAGGGGTGTATTTATAGGCATTTTGAGGTTTGGGAAACTTTGCCCCTCCTGGTAGGAATGTATATCCCATACGTCACTAGCTCATGGACTCTTGCTAATATGAAAGAAATGAATTTATCAGGTAAGTTCTTACATAAATTATGTTTTGCTTCATTCTCTTGATATCCTTTGCTGAAAAACATATCTAGATAGGCTCAGTAGCTGCTAATTGGTGGCTGCACATAGATGCCTCGTATGATTGGCTCACCTGTGTGCATTGCTATTTCTTCAACAAAGGATATCTAAACAATAAAGCAAATTAGATAATAGAAGTGAATTGGAATGTTGTTTAAAACTGTATTCTCTATCTGCATCATGAAATACATTTTTTGGGGGTTTAATGTCGCTTTAATCATAAATTTATTCATTTTTTTTTTTAAATTTATTTTTTATATATTTTCATCCCTGTATGTTTTAAAGGTAAAGTTTATTTATTTGAATTCACTCTTCCTTTATTAATTGCTGAAATACCAAGCTGCTCCTTAGATTTATATTTTCATGATAGCAAATTGTTCCATATTTATAAAATTAGCTCAGAGCAGATGTGATTGAGGTTCTAAGGGTGGCAAAAATCTAAACAGTGAATGTCTTCAATGTGAGGTGAAGTTTATGTAACAAATAAGTAAATATGTATCAAAAGGAATGAAGATATAACACTAAATACTTATATAAACTTAAAGTGAATGTAAAGTTTAATGAATAAGTGCCTGGTATCTAAAATTACTCTTAAAAACAGGGACACTTTCATTCATTAAACCTTACAATGAAGCTTCTTTTTTAAAATACTTTGCTTCATGGAAAGCAGATCGGCGATCCTCCGCCTGCTGCTCATGCTGTAGTTAGCAGATTAGTGATGAATCTGGCTTCCTCCAATCGTTACATGCCTCCTTTGGCGTCCTGCTCTTGAGGAACGCAACAATTATAGGAAGCCGGATTGGTCATCGCGCACATTCACTTTGAGTGCTAAGCACTTTCCCACCTGGGTGCTAAGATTTTTTTAAGTATTTTTTTATTTTTTGAACAAAATTTTTTTTAACTTTTTTTTTTTTTTTTTCTCCAGACCCCCAAGGCTTACACTGTTGGAAATGTTAGGCGATTACCTTTCCAATGGGGGTCTGTAGCTGCTGAGATGACTGAGATACAGGCTTCTAAGCAGCATGACCCCTGCTCCTATAC
This sequence comes from Bombina bombina, assembly GCF_027579735.1. NCBI lineage: Eukaryota > Metazoa > Chordata > Amphibia > Anura > Bombinatoridae > Bombina > Bombina bombina. The sequence goes on along the minus strand of NC_069504.1, from coordinate 695,057,352 downwards.
TTAAAATTGTTAAATATAAATAAAGTTGCGCAATGACGTCATCACGGTTTCGTGCGTGATGTCACCACGCACAACGGGAAGCCCCGGCGATGCCTGTCACTCTACAGGCATGATCGCCGGGGTAGGAGTGGGTGGGAGCCCCCAGATCTCCCTCAAGGTGGGAGAGTGCTAGTGACGGCTCTGAGCCGTCAGCACCAGAGTGGGAAACTGTGACGGCTCAGAGCCGTCATTAGCACTCAAAGGGTTAAGATGTAGGCATCAGATGCAATAATGTAGGCACGTATGCCTGCATGCTACTGAAAGGAACATTAAAGCCAAAATTATACTTTCATGATTCAGATAGAACATTCAATTTTAAGAGACTTTTCTGTTTAAATTTGTTATAAAGTTTACTTCATTCTCTTGGTATCATTTGTTGAAAAACATACAGCACATAAACACACAGTTAAATGCAAGTCACAGTGTGGTCATAGAAATGTTCTTACACATAAGAACATTTTCTTTTTGGACTCTTAAGCCCCTTAAAGATATATTGTAGCTGAGAATGAACATAAGAACAAATATCCGCAGCATGTAGTCATTGCTAATATACACCAGACCGCTAAATAATTATAACCACCAAAATACTCCTGCAGATTTAAAAATGCTTATTTTATAAACCTTAACTGATCCCTGACATGTTTCGCCACATTTGTCTTTATCAAAGGGTCATTCCTAATTCACTGTGACGCTAAACACAGGATGTCAATATTATCATTTCTACATGCTGTGTGTTAGCAGCTATATAAAGGGTTAATATAGGTAGAAGCCGGTAACTGTGTAATTTCGAATATATCACTGATGGTTCAGTGACTAGCCTTAGTTTGTTGCCAACATTTACAAATCTGGTGCATTACGTACATATGGTGGATATAAGCACTTATATATAAAAGATACAATGTCAGGAGGATATTATATGAATAATATCATAAGATGATTAACTACACTAGTGTTACATCTGTGTAACGATATTGTTACAGTAACACTCGAAACTTGTATCTTGTGATTTACGCAAGAAATATAATCCTGAACATATATAAAAATTACTGTATCATCCACTAATATTGTACCTTAATTTAAATACATGTGATGCAAATGCATATAGTATGTGTGTGTATATATATATATATATATATATATATATATATATATATATTAGAATCTAATCATCATTATTTATAACTTTACAAGCAACCACTATTGGCATCTTACAATAAGACCGGTAATACATCTACGGTCTTTGTAACCCTCAAATTACCGGTTAAGGTTAACAGTATATGGTATATGACTTATCCTGAGACTAGTAATCACTACATAAGCACACTAATTGAGGCAGGCATCAATTTATTATTTTATTAAAAGCTGTCTAAAACCATAATATACTGTATATGCTGTGCCGATTTTATGGAGTATGCTGACATCTATGCTTCTAGTCTAAAGTTCGATCTCAGGATTATGGGACTATAAAGATATCACTCTAATAACAGTAGCTAACCTAACAGGAGCTCTTCTAAACTACTAAGTCCAATATTAACCCAATAGAAACAGCCTACTGAGACTATACTGTTATCCTTAAATATATGATAGATCTAATTGCATTAAGATCCTAATCCACCTTTTCTGAACCTCCCAGGACCCACTTACCTGTACCTATAATATATGGTATGTACCCTAGCTATGGATTTACACTGACATCCTAGGTTAGAGTAATGGTATTATATTATATTATATATACTATGTATCGGTATTGAAGTGGAACTGACTGTTCAGTGCATTGATATACATATAATCCTCCATCTCCTGTGTTTTTTTAAGCTTTTTTGTATGTATGCAAACTATTTTAATAATCCTAATAAAGGTTATATTTTAATTTGACGATTCCTCCTCCTTTCATCTATTTGCTAAACTAATCCATCCAATAGACCTTAAGAAATGTGAGTGCTACACATATGTACATCATTGTTAGTCTTTGACTTGTTCCGTATCTATCTGAATCATGAAAGAACATTTTTTTTGGGTTCATATGCCTTTAAGAACTGTTTGACTATTGACTATGCAGGGTTCCTCATCAGGCTCTTGGTCTCAACTTCAAATGAGCAGTAGATGTTTTTCTGTCAAATTTCCTTCCATTTTCCCTGCCTACTGTATTTTTTTGACTTCCATCAGCCAATCACAAAACACATATACCTATATAGGGTAAACTCTTGCACATGCTCAGTCATAGCAGGTGTACCAGAAAGTGTGCATATAAAAAGATTGTGCGCATTTTTATAATGGAAAGTTTTTTTTTAATTGCGTGCTGTATCTGAATCATGAAAGTATAATTTTGACTTTAGAGTCCCTTTTTAAAGGGTCATGAAAATGAAAATTCCATGGTTCAGACAGAGCAGAGCTTCTTAACGCTAGGCCTCAGCACCCCCACCAATCAAGATTTTCATGATATCTGAGCTAGAGGACAGGTAAAACACTCAGCTGCTGGGTGAGAGTAACCATGGTTACTGACCAGCTGATTATTTCAACTGTGCTCTAGTACAGATATAATGGAGATATGCCCTGCTGGGGAGTCTGAGGACTGGGACTGAGAAGCACAGAGACAGAGCATGTAATTTTTAGAGACTTTTCAATTTACTTATCAAATATACTTTGCTCTTTTGGTATCCTTTGTTTAAAAACATACCTAGGTAGGCTTAGTAGTAGCAATGCACTACTGGGAGCTACCTGGTGAGTGGTGTTTGCACACATATGCCTCTTGCCATTACTGGAACTGACTTTAGCTATGGGTTTTACTTGTTTGATGGGGTTAAAAAACCTATAGGTATATGCAAGAAATAGTTTAATAAAATGCTCTAATAAATGTCATATACATTTGACAGGCACTGTTTTATCCAGTGCCTGATTGGCAGCAGTGTGTTTGAGCACTTAGTCTGAACTTCAAATAAGTAGATTTTTTTTCTGACAAATTTCAGTGACTATAAACAGGAAACTAAGTTTCTCTAGGGGGCGCTGATACCGGATAATAAACTAAGCTAAAAAGACCAATATAAGTCCACAGTGGTATAACAATCAATTAATATAAATAATATCACTCTGCTATTTATAGGAATAGATTTTCATGATATAATAGTAATGTGACAATGTCATAAATGTGAACTTATCTCAGGTGGAAAGTCCCAATGTCCACAAATACAATGTTCACACTATGGGTGAGGTATCAAAAATATGGTTTACTTTTCTTCTTCCAGGAAGAATTCCTTTTTCTTTTTTCCTTTTTTTCAGAATGTGCACAAATGAGATGCTGCTCCTCTCTCACTTCACAAAAAGATATTTCAATGGACTTCATTGTTGAGTTACCAAGATCAAACAATAACACTACTATTATTGTAGTAGACCTCTTGACCAAGATGGCACACTTTATACCATGTAGCTCACTACCTACTGCTTTTCAGACTGCCCAACTCTTTCTGGGCAATATAGTCAAATTGCATGACCTTCCCAACACCATAACGTCTGATAGAGGAACCCAATTCACCTCCAGGTTTTGGAAGGAACTATGTCAAGTTCTCAGACTACAACACCATTTAACCACCTCTTACCACCCTCAATCTAATGGCCAAACTGAACGTACACATCAATGGCTTGAACAATATTTGCATTGTTTCTGTAATGCTCAACAAAACTGGTCTTTTTTACTATCATCAGCTGAATTTGCATTTAATAATACTATCCGCTCCACCACTAAACAAACACCACTTTATGGTTTATACCAAATTACGCTTACCATCCTACTTTTTATCTACTACCTGAACGTCCGCCTACTAACCTACTTCTCAATGATCTCACTAATACACTCTCTCAGAACTTGGATGTCCTCTGTGACAATATCCATTCCGCACAGGAAAGTCAGAAGATGTACTACGATTCCAAAAGAAGAGTTCCACCACAATATGTTGTTGGTGATATGGTTTGGCTCTCCACTAAGCATTTGAAATTACGTACTCCATCCAAAAAACTCAGCTCACGTTTTATTGGACCTTTTGCTGTTTTGAAGGTAGTTAATCAGAATGCTGTTACTCTCGATTTGCCTTCCTCTTACCACATTCACCCTACATTCCATATCTCCTTACTAAAACCATACCGTCCGCTTAGGGAGGACTCATGCTCTTTGGAACTCACTACCCTGCAGCCTCAATCAGAACAAGAATATAAGGTTAAGTCAATTTTGGATTTCAGAAGATTTAGAGGTCGCCTTGAATACCTCGTACGTTGGTTGGGTTTTGGTCCTGAGGAGGATTCTTGGAAGCCCTCTACTAATTTGTCAGCTTCCTGATCGACCCAAGCCTTGACCCACGCAGTGGATCCTTTGTGGGGGAATTGTGTAATACCAAGTTCTGTTATAGCCCACTCATATTCAATTTCTGTTACATATACCTTTTTAAGTTGGTAATCACGCCCAACTTACCAGCTATAAATGGGCCTTTCACCTTTACCACAATGCTTGGTAATTTACTTACATGCAAGCTTGTAAATCTTCTAGTTTGTTACTGGATTATATTATCTTTGTGAGCTAACGAATGATTCAGTTTCCTATTTCAATAATTGCTACTGAGACTTAATCTCCTACTGTGTTGTGTCTTTTATTCTCTGGACTGGAGGATTTCTCCCTGAAGCTGCAGTTTCCTGGAGTCGCTCTCTCCTCCAGCAGCGGTATTGTGACGTCACGGCCACCATCTACTCTACACTTCTCCGCTCTCACACCAAACTACTCACCGCTGGTAAGAGTTGTTCATATGTACTTTACCTTTTGCTCAATCTCATGTACATGTATGTCCATTACCTATACTGAACTGATATCGGACACTCCTTGTATTCTCTCCTCTCACTTGAACGCATTGCGCTTCCCTGGGTGTGTATGGACAATTTGCAGGACAGATCATATACTCTTAAGTTTGAAACATATGTTAACAGTGTTGTAACGTATTGTATCTTTGTTTGTTCTAGTCTTATTACAAATTGAGCCTCGTAATCCATTTTATGTTCGGAGCTACATAACATCTTGAAGCATAAGTTTTGAAGTGTTCTACTCAACTTTCAATTAAAGAGACAGTACTCATTTATAGGTATAATAGACTTACTCACGCAGGTCTGCAGTTGTGATACATATTTGCTATCTTCCATTAACAGATATAACCTATCCTGCCTTGAGCTTGTTACAGTAACATACCTGTGAACAGGCTACATAATTATAATGTTGCGATATTGTCATGTAGTAGCATTTTAGTTTTTTTATTAAGAGTTTATCTGATAAGATAATGTTTTACATACATTCTTGTTTTCTTAATAGTTGTGTGTATATATATTTAATTTCTGACAGGTTAGATCTGACCACGGCTATAAACGTTACACGTGGTTTATTGCACCTATCTGTCAGGGTTTTTTCCCTGCTTTGTTTGCCATGTGCTGCTGGCACCCATTGTACTCGCCTCTCTTGCTGACTCTGGTGCATACTGTGTGATGCTGCTCATTTCCTGCACTTCCTGTTATGGCCAGATTGGTATATATCATCCGTGTGAGACAGGATGCAGTCTCAGAAAAAGGGCCTCTGTTCAGTATGCTTTGCCCTTGCGTTGTCTCAGACCTGTTTGTGAGAGCTCCTGTGTATTACCTGGCTGTCTGACGTCCCTCCTGGTTCCTGATCCCTGGCTTGTTCCTGACTCTGCTGTTCTCCTTGTTCCTGATTCCGGCTCGTCTGACTACTCGCTTTGGCTCCTGACTCTGCTCGTCTAACTACCAGCTCTGGTTTTGATTCCTGGCTTGTTATATGACTTGTGGACTTTTTATTATTTTTTGCTATTAATAAAGGTGTGATTATTTTTGCACTTCTCGTCTCAGTCTAATTCCTGGCACCCTGACATTATGCAAGGGCCATGAATCCTGATGGTGCTAATAATCCACCTTTACCTGCCATAATTTCCAGGATGGATGAACAGGATCACCGCTTGGATCAATTTGCACTAGCCCTGCAAACCCTGCTGACTCGCACTGCACATTTGGACCAAAGTGTCCCGCAAGTTATGGCTGCTCCTGTTTCTGCTGCTGCACCTAGTCCTATCAGGAGCATGTCCGGTTCTGCACCTCTACCTCAGTGATATGGAGACGATCCTATTCAGTGCAGAGGGTTTTTGAACCAGGTGGGCATTTACTTTGAGATGTTACCTCAGGCGTTTCCCTCTGACAGAGCTAAGGTGGTATTTCTCATCTCGTTACTCTCTGACACAGCTCTTGCCTGGGCTAATCCCTTGTGGGAGACTAATAAACCTGTGATTTCAAAATAACATGAATTTGTGGCCTCCTTTCGAAGGGTATTTGATGTTCCGGCTCGGTCCTCCTCTGCTGCTAAATGACTCATGTCCATTCAGCAAGGTACAAGATCTGTTGCTCAATATGCCATTGAGTTCCGTACGCTTGCCGCAGAGGTAGGTTGGAACAATGAAGCCCTTGTTGCTGCCTTCTTTCATGGGCTCTCTGATGCGATTAAAGATGAATTTGCTGCAAGAGATTTACCAGAAGATCTCGAGGCATTGGTGTCTTTTTTTTATCCTAATTGACATCAGAGGGAGAGGCCCTCATTCAAGGAGTGCTTGCAGAAGCCACCTGTTCCGTTGTCTCCTACGTGTTCGTTCCCACCCATGCCTCCCTCTCCTCCCGTGCCTCCTGGTCCCGAGTCACCAGGTACTGCTGAGCCGATGCAGTTGGGATTCACGCGTCTCTCCGCAGCGGAGAGGGCCTTTAGGAGGAGGGAGGGGCTATGCCTCTTTTGTGGGTTACAGGGCCACCTTTTGAAGTCTTGTCCTACACAGCCGGGAAACGCTCACACCTAATGTCCTGTCAGGGGCAGACCTTGGGTGGCTTATCCTCGTCCCCGGAACCGCTAAAGGAGAAACCTTTGGTCACGGTTGTCCTTTCCTGGGTGGACTCCTCCATAGTCACTCAGGCTCTTGTTGACTCCAGTGCTGCAGGCTATTTCATTGACAGTGCTTTTGTATCAAAGCCCTCCATTCCTGTTTTGCCTCGGTCCGTTCTGCTTGCTATTGAGGGCATTGATGGCAGGCCCCTTCAGCCTGCACTCGTTACTCACGAAACTGATCTGTTATCCATGGCTGTTGGGTCTCTCCATTTTTAAACCCTCCAGTTCCAGGTGATAAACTCTCCGCATTTTCCGGTTGTTCTGGGTTATCCCTGGCTCCAAAAGCACAATCCCAGTCTTGAATTTTGTTGTGGTCTCTGCAATGTATTTCCACTTGTCTTCTGAAACCAGTTAAAGTCTTGTGCACTTCTACAGTATCTCAATTGCCAAAGGAGTACTGAGAGTTCCTAGACGTTTTTGACAAGGTGCGTGCCGGTACGTTGCCTCCTCACTGGTCTTACGATTGTGCTATAGACCTGCAACCCGAAGCCATTCCTCCTCGGGGCCGGGTTTACCCTCTATCTGTTTTGAATTGTGCTATGGAGGAGTATGTTGCCGATGCTCTGTCATGGGGGATCATCCGCAAATCCTGCTCTCCTGCAGGGGCTGGCTTCTTCTTTGTGAAGAAAAAGGGTGGCGAGCTAAGACCATGCATCGATTATAGGGGTCTTAATGGTCTTACCATTAAGAATGCTTACCCTATTCCGCTCATTATGGAACTCTTTGACCGCCTCAAGGGAGCTACGGTCTTTTTACTAAACTTGATTTGAGAGGAGCGTACAATCTCGTTAGGATCAAGGAGGGCCACGAATGGAAAACAGCATTTAACACCAGGAGCGGGCATTATGAGTATCTTGTAATGCCCTTTGACCTATGTAATGTTCCTGCTGTTTTCCAGGAATTTATTAATGATGTCCTACATGATACCTAGACGACATCCTCATACACTCACCCACACTTAAGGCTCATCGTTCTGATGTTACACAGGTTCTTCAGAGACTACGTGAGAACAGCCTGTTTTGTAAACTCGAGAAATGTGAGTTCCATCAGACTCAAATAACCTTCCTAGGTTATGTTATCTCCGTTGCAGGGTTCTCCATGGATCCTGACAAGTTATCTGCAGTTCTGCAGTGGCCTCACCTGGTTGGTGTTCGGTCTATTCAACGTTTTTTGGGGTTCGCCAATTACTATTGAAAGTTTATTAAAAACTTTTCTTCCTTGGTCAAACCTATCATAGACATGACTCGTAAAGAGAATGATCCACTACATTGGTCACCTACTGCCATTAAGGCCTTTGATAGTCTTAAGACTGCCTTTGCTGCCGCTCCAGTTCTGGCTCATCCTAACCCTGTCCTGCCTTTCGTTCTTGAAGTTGATGCGTCTGAGACTGGAGTAGGTGCCCTTTGTCTCAACATCCTACGCCTGACGGTTCCTTGCATCCGTGTGGTTTCTTCTCGAAGAAATTGTCTCCAGCGGAGTGCAATTATGAAATTGGCGACATGGAATTACTGGCCATAATTTGGGCACTCAAGGAATGGAGGCATCTTCTCGAGGGTACTAGCGTGCCAGTGCTCATTTTTACTGACCAAAAGAATTTAACTTATCTATCTGAAGCAAAATGTTTATCGCCCGACAGGCCAGATGGGCGCTATTTTTGTCTCGGTTTAATTATGTGGTCTCCTACCTGCCTGGTAGTAAGAATGTTAGGGCTGATGCCCTCTCTCGACAATTTTCGCCTCTGTCCAAGGAGGAGTCTGTATCTACTCCTGTTATACCTCCTGACCATATGTTGGCTACCATACGTACTAATTTGACTTCTCCCTTGGGGGAGGAGATCCTGGCTGCATAAACCAATGCACCTCCTGAGAAACCTAGTGGTAAGTGTTTTGTTCCTGAGAATCTTTGAACTAAACTTTTGCACACTTACCACTATCCTAAAGCCGCAGGTCACCCAGGCAAGAACCAAATGATTTGGTCTGTCACTCGACAATTCTAGTGGCCAGGTCTTCGTTCTAATGTTGCTGCTGCGACGTCTTCCTGTGGGTCTTCTTCAACCTATTGCTAATGGTGAGCGTCCTTGGACACATCTTTCCATGGACTTCATTGTCGAGCTCCCTGTTTCTAATGGCAATACTGTTATCCTGGGGGTTGACGTTTTTCTAAAATGTCACATTGCATTCCCTTAAAGAAGTTGCCTACTGCTCAGGAGCTTGCTTCAATTTTTGCCCGGGAGGTCTTCCATTTACATGGGTTACCCAAGGAGATAGTGTCGGACCGGGGTAGCCAGTTTGTCTCCAGATTTTGGCGTTCCTTTTCTGCTCAAATGGGGATCCAGCTTTCCTTCTCCTCGGCATATCACCCTCAATCCAATGGGGCTGCAGAACAGTCTAAACAAGTTCTGGAACAGTTCCTCCATTGCTATGTCTCAGATCACCACAATAATTGGTCTGAACTGTTACCTTGGGCAGAGTTTGCTCATAATAGTACTTTTAATGCTTCCTCCAAGTTATTCCCGTTCATGGTGAATTATGGGTTTCAACTATCCTTGTTGCCCGATTCATTCCTGTCTCAGGGTATTCCGGCTTTGGAGGAGCATCTCCGGCAACTCCGTTCCACGTGGGTGCAGATTTAGGACTGACTTCATCGTTCTATGCAGCGCCAAAAGTTCCAGGCTGATCGTAGGCGTCTGCCCGCGCCTTCCTACCAGGTTGGAGAGAGAGTTTGGCTGTCCTCCCGCAACTTGAACCTTTGTGTGCCTTCCAATAAACTGGCTCCCCATTATGTAGGTACTTTTCGAATACTCTGACGGGTCAATCCTGTGGCGTACGCTCTTGACCTTCCTCCTGCAATGCGCATCTCCAATGTTTTTCATGTCTCCCTCTTGAAACTATTGGTTTGTAATCGGTTTACCACTGTGTTGCCTTCTCCCCGTCCTATCTTTGTTGACAACCATAAGGAGTATGAGGTCAGCAGCATTATTGACTCTCGTATGTCCAGGGGCCGCATACAGTTTTTGGTTCACTGGAGGAGCTACAGTCCGGAGGAGCATTTATGGGTTCCCTCCTCTGATGTCCATGCTCCCGCCCTCCTCCGTGCCTTCCATGCCCTTTTCCCCAATAAGCCTTTTGTCCTCCTGTGGGGGAGGGGTCGTTGAGGGGAGGGTACTGTCAGGGTTTTTTCCCTGCTTTGTTTGCCATGTGCTGCTGGCAGCCATTTTACTCACCTCTCTTGCTGACTCTGGTGCATACTGTATGATGCTGCTCATTTCCTGCACTTCCTTTTATGGCCAGACTGGTATACATCATCCGTGTGAGACAGGATGCAGTCTCAGAATTGTGATGTCATCACTTATTATTTAAAGGACCTATGTTTAATATGCTTTGCCCTTGCGTTGTCTCAGACCTGTTTGTGAGAGCTCCTGTGTATTACCTGGCTGTCTGACGTCCCTCCTGGTTCCTGATCCCTGGCTTGTTCCCGACTCCAGCTCGTCTGACTACTCGCTTTGGCTCCTGACTCGGCTCGTCTAACTACCAGCTCTGGTTTTGATTCCTGGCTTGTTATTTGACTTGTGGACTTTTTATTATTTTTTGCTATTAATAAAGGTGTGGTTATTTTTGCACTTCTCGTCTCAGTCTGATTCCTGACACCCTGACACTATCAGAGGAGCATAAGCAAATTTAAGTTATCAGGCTATCATCTTTCCAATTTTTTTTTTTTTAATGCGCTAACCGGTGTAGTGCTTTTCACAGTTAGGGCCCTTTATAAGCTGTGCTGACCTAATATGTATATTCACCTGATGAAACAGTCCATTATAGACTGAGAAACGAGTTGTGATATTTTTAATTTAGTTTTATTAAAGTCTTTCAAAATTCATATAGACTTTGTTAGCATACTTTAATTTGAAGCCCATATATTGCTATTTATTCCTCTGTGGAAGTTTGTGTGGCATTGTGGTCGAGTGATACGGAAGGATCCAGCTCTGTACGGAGGACCTATCAGCTTACAGTTGAATATTCGCTTGAATTGCAGACCTACCTTTGAAGGAGGACGTAGCAGTTTGTGCTTTTGTGAGCTTTCTGAACGGCTCGAAAGTGTTCAGGAGGCGTGACTTGCACTTAATAGTGCTTTATACTCTGTGAGTACCCTGTGTCTATTGTATGGTAATTTCTTTGTCCATTTTGATCTGCAACATTGTGGCGCCTCCTTCTGTTCTTTTATGTAACTAATGAGCATACTGTATATATTTTAATATATCGAAAATATATATAAAAAAAAATCCTTTAGAGCTAATGAGGTCTAGGTATTGTAAATTAAAGTAGTAGAGCTGTTGATTTACCACAAACAGGTGCTTTTGTTTAATTATTAAATACAATTGGTTGAAATATGTTTAAAAAGGTAGCATGCCTGTTATGTTTTATATGTTTTTTTATGCCTGATTAAACCGATGTGTTAGCGGAGAAACGCGTTGCAGTATATTGGAGCCCTGAATGAACATTTCAACCCTGTGTTTTATTAAATTTATGGTTATTCTAAAACCTTGGTGCATTATTTGAATCCTGCCTCCTTGATAACTTTAGAGGAAGCCGTTTGCCGGTACCCAGTGAGTTGGAGCACTGTGAGTCTTCAGCACGTGCCCAACAGCACAATAGAGTGCTGCCACACATTGCGAGTACCCTGTGTTTTTCCAACACCTGACTGTAATTTCACTACTGATATGCACATAAAGCACCCTCTGTTTTATAAATTTCAAAGTTATGTCTATTTCCACTTCCCCTTTATCATGTGACAGTCATCAGCCAATCACAAATGCATATACGTATATTCTGTGGATTCTTGCACATGCTCAGTAGGAGCTGGTGACTCAAAAGTGTGAATATAAAAAGACTGCACATTTTGTTAATGGAAGTAAATTGGAAAGTTGTTCAAAATTGCATATCATGAAAATTTAATTTTGACTTGTGTCGCATTTAATATCCAGTTTTTAAAAAAAAAAGATTTTACTGAACAGCCTAATTAACTCTTTAACGACTAGCGCCATACCCTGTACGACGCTGGTCGTTAAGGACCAGCGTGGTACCCTGTACTACGCTGTTGTCCTGGGCCTCTCTCTGCCATGATCTCGCTAAAAGTAGCGAAGTCTCGCTATTTCTGCATGCCCTACGAATAGGGCAGTGCAGAAATAGAGTTGCAGAGGCACTCTGTGGCCCTCTCTGCACCGGGCAGCAGTGGTGCTGATTGTTGATGGCGTGGGAGGGTAAGGAGGCGGGTGGGTGGGTGGCCCATCGCAGGAGGGGGGCGGGGAATGGGAGGGACCACTATGTTACAGAAAAAAACAACTCTGAGAGCAGCAGGGTGGGGGGGAAGGAGGGGGATCATACAGTGGAGGTGGAATTAGAGGGTGGGAAATCAATCTGGGGGGGGTAAATGAGGTGGGGGGCAGCTACATGTAAGAAAAATGTTTTGTTTTTATTATTATTATTATTATTATTATTATTTTTGTTTTTTATAAATTTTGGAAAACTGGGTAATGGCAGACATCTGTTGTCAGTACCTAAGATGGTGGTAATTAGTTAGAGGGGGAGGGTTAAAGAGCTTTTTGGAAGGAATCAGGGAGGTGGGAAGGTAAGGAGGTTATCCTACACGAAGGACAATAATAATAATTAAAATGAAAAAGAAAATAAAAAGGTGTAAAACTGCATACTGGCAGACTTTCTGTCAGTACTTAAGATGGGGGTGACCATTGGGGGGTAGGATAGGGAAGAGAGGTGTTTGAGAGGGATCAAGGGGTGGGAAGTGTCAGATGGGAGGCTAACCTCTACCCTAAAGCAAAAATTAACCTTACAAGCTACCTAATTTACCCCTCCACTGCTGGGAATAATAGAAGTGTGGTGCACAGCTCCAATTAGCGGCCTTCTAATTACCTAAAGCAGTGGCAAAGCCATATATGTCTGCTATTTCTGAAAAAAGGGGATCACAGAGAAGATTTTACAATAATTTGTGCCATAATTGCACAAGCAGTATGTAAATAATTTCAGTGAGAATCCTAAATTTTGTGAAAAATTTTAAGATTTTTTTTTTTTTTTTAATTTGATCACATTTGGCGGTGAAATGGTGGCATGAAATATACCAAAATAGATCAATACTTTGGGTTGTCTACAAAAAAAAAATGTCCTTAGTGTAGGATTACTCCCTTACCTTCCTACCTCCCTGATTCCTCCCAAAAAGCTCTCTAACCCTCCCCTTCTAACTAATTCCCGCCATCATAGGAACTGGCAGCTGTCTGCCAGTACACAGTTATCTATCTTTTTTTTAAATTTGATAATAATTATAAAAAAAATTCTGTTGTGTAGCTGCCCCCCTCATTACTCTACCCCCTCCTCCAACCTCCCTGCTACCCACTCACTCACTACCGCTTTAAAAAAAAATATGTAGCGGTCTCACCCGCTCCCGCCCCCCTCCAGCGATGGGCTGCCCACCCACCTCCTAACCCTCCCAAAACACCAATGATCGGCACCACCGCAGCCCAATGCAGAGAGGGCCACAGAATGTCCCTCTTTGCATTGGTACCTCTGCCCGTCTATTTCTGCACTGCCCCACTCGTAGGGCATGCAGAAATAGCGTGATCTTGCTACTTTTAGCAAGATCGCGGCAGAGAGAGGCCCAGGACAGCAGCGTCGTACAGGGTACGATATTTGTTTTTAGGGGAATAATGACCAGCATCATACAGGGTATGGCGCTGGTCATTAAGGGGTTAAAGAAAAGTCATGTAAACAAGAATCAGCAGCAGCCAAAATGGGGTGGGAGAAACAGATACTAAAATATCAATGGTCAATTGCTCTCCCTAAGTATCAGCATTTGTGTATGGACAAAGAGATAGGATAAGTAGGCAAAGGCACGTGTGCAAAGAGACTGAGATAAGAAGAAAAAAAAGTGTGGGTGGCGGGGGCTGAAAGAACTACTATCCAATCCCATCAGAAGTGAGTATGAGGGACTACAGTAACCAGCTTCCATCTGTTGTCTCTAGCTCTTGTATGGTGGCCAACAGGGTACAGATAAATACTCATCTATCTTTCCCATAGGAGTCTTCTGAACGGTTTGGACATTGATCTTGGAGATGTGGATTTTACAGACTGGGATCACAGACTGCCCCCTCCAGCGTCAAAAAAAGTGGTGGATAATTTGCCAAAAGTCACAGTGACAGCAGAGCAAGCAGGTAAGACAGCGGACAAAGGAAAAAAGGGGTAAAGGGGAGGACAAGGAAGAGAACAAGGTGAGAGACTTCAAAGCTAAGGAAAGGTGATTGCAGGGAGATTAGTGTCTGAAAAAAGCTTTGCAGGTGACACCAGTGACCACTGCAGAGCACTGCCACTTGTAGTCTTTGTTTCCCATCATATTGTGGGGAGATCTTCTCTTTTACCTACAATATGTGTTTTACAGATGCTGCTTTGAAGTGCCCGGTGTGTCTGTTGGAATTTGAAGAGGGAGAGACAGTGAGGAGGTTACCTTGTGAGCATCTCTTCCATTCCGCCTGCATCATTCCTTGGCTCAACAAGGTAATACAAAATCTATTGTTAGGCACTAATATATATAGGTAGAGTTTGAGGCCATTAAATTTTGTGTATGAACAGAAGGTGTAGAAAAAAAATAATCACTGCTGTGCATGATTCTAGCACCTAATCGGGGGCAAAAATATGCTTTTCTGTGTGTTTGTTACTAGCAGTTAGTGGGGTCTAAAATTTACTGCTGGTATTGAAAGTGTGTAAAACAATTATTACTGGGAGTTTGTGCCCGTATCTAAGAAGGTTAAAGGGACATTAAACACTAAATACATTTTTAGATAGAATGATGCAGTCAAAGAAAAGATTAGTCTGGGAATAACATGTAGATGTATTTTTTAAAGTTTCATTAGTTGTTTAAATATTAACAAAATAAGTGTAAAGTTTTAGTGTCTATAAAACAATGGAAGCTGCCATGTTGTAACTTAGGTTCATTCTTCTGCTGTAGCCAGTTAGGCACATTTATAAATATGTCAACATTTCAGAATGGAATTACAGGAAAAAGGGACAAAATAAATCATGAAAGTATATTGCAGATTTCTTTTATGCATATGATTTATAGCAAGTCCGGGAACAGGCCTAAAGCAATCTTGGGGTCTAGGGTTTGGTTTTGGGGAGGGGGTCACTGAATGCATTTAGGGGCTGAAGCCCCATGTCTTTCTGCAGATTAAAGAAACAGGAATGCCAAAATGAAACTTACATCATTCAGATAGAGCATGACATTTTAAACAATATACACAATTTGCTTAATTTATTTCTATTATCAAATGTGCTTCTATCTCCCAGTATTCTGCTTTGAAGAGCATACCTAGGTAGTCTCAGGAGCATCAATGCACTGCTGGGCGCCAGCTGCTGATTGGTGGCTGCACGTATATGCCACATATCAATTGCTTGCCAGATGTGTTCAGCTAGCACCTAGTATTGCATTGCTTATCCTGAGCTAACTTTTCAACAAAAAAATAACAAGTGAAAAAAGCCAATTATATGTCTCCTTATGCAAGGACTTTCGAAATCATAGGACCCATGGAACCATAGTGCCTAGATTTATATATGTTACCTAATTTTTTAGATCATTCTACATATATTTACATATGTAAACCATTACATGACTCCTGCAAATGATGTGCTTGCATGATATATTCATGTATTGTGTTTGATGCAGGAAAGCTGAAATCCATTTCAGAACTGATACAGGAGTAATGTACAAATGCGCACATTTGAGGACATTATAAAGGGCTGGAAGAAGTGATGCCTTTTGGTGCTTTCAGAAGAAAAAGGTTCCCCCACAGTTTCCTGCTTATAAATTAAAACCCTTTATAAACCTTGTTAAAATAAGATACATAAAAGAGAATATTAGGAAGACCGTTTTAAGAAAGAGATTTATAAGAATAAAAAATCACTATTAAAATACAAAGCAAGTAAATGAATATCAATGAAGATTTTGTAAAGGTTTTTAATTAAAATAGAAATGTAACAGAATTATTCATAAACATTGACATATCCTGAATACAGGTTCTGTGATAGGTGAAGATCGGGGAACATTTATCAAGGCTGCTGGTGAACAAGTTCTTCAGTAGATAACCTGTCCTCCTGTTCACTTACGATTCAGCCTCATGTGGTAAAATGAACGATTGCACAAGAGCAATGCTATGCCATCCTGCTCTTGCACAACCAGTCACGCCAGAGCAGGGTCTGTCAATCACTCCTGACTTGCTTATTCTAGACGATTTATCTCCACCACCTCTAAGGTACCAGAGAGGATACGACGCAGGAGCTGCTTCTTAAATATGTGGCTTTAGGCTCGCTTATGTAAGCCTTCACCATAAAGATGCATAAGCTGTTAAATTATGTATACAAAATCAAGAAATTAGAAAAGCTATGTATGTCATTTTAGTGTGGTTGAAAAATATATACTAAACAGTATATGGGGAAGTTTTTTTGACCTGTAAGGGAAAGAGGTATAAGAACATATAATATGGAAATGAAGAATGCCAAGTAATGAAGCATTTTAAACAATATACTAGCACAGACTCTGCCAGCAGAGATGGTAGCTGAAAATACTTTGCGGAAATTCAAGAATGCCTGAGATATGCATAAGGATATCCTGAGAATTCATTATGAGTACAGATAGAAATGTAGGCATTTTTTTATCTTACGTCTAATCGATATCTCTAAGGAATTCAAATATGTAGTGATAAAAAAGGTTACAGCAAATTAGAGGGGAGGAGGTTTTGAGAGAATACTGATAAATGTACCGGCCAAAAGGATTAATGAAATGAAAACAATTGTACCAGGCTGCATTTAAATGGATTTAAATGTTAGGTAATTATTTTTGTAAAAGAGACATACCTTAAAGGGATCTTTAAAACAAGAAAATCATTTTAAAAGTATTTTAATGGCGTGTTAATGTATATAAGGTTTAAGGAAGAATTGTTATAGTTTTTTTTGTTATTTGTTATTTTTTTTTGTTATTATTTGTTAATATTTGCCTACTTGTGAATTTGTAATGTTTCCACTCCCATGGTGTGCATTCAGTGGAATACATAACCCTGACAGTTCTACATGCTGCATAGTGATTGGTTATTATGTGCAGAAGCTGGTTTGAATCTGTCTCTGGTTGCAGCAAAGGATGTAAGATGAACATAATTCAAGAGGCTTTTCAAGGGTGTGTCTTGGGACTGCAAAACAATGCATATTTTTTTTTCTAATAAAATTACAGTTTTAACCATTTATTTTATATGCAGATATTTTGTAGTGGGGTGCATTATTTCTGATGTACAAATGAAACATTTTACTCAAATACAAACTACATTTATTTTTGTTAACCGTTTTTTACAGACCAATTCATGTCCTCTCTGTAGAGATGAGTTGCCGACAGACAGTCAGGAATATGAGGAGTACAAAAAAGACAAGGTATGACATCACAAGGCCGTGCCACAGAGGGGAATAGAGGGAAATGGGAATGGTAGAATACAAAAAATAAATAAAGGGGGGGTGGAGAAATAAATCAGCGGAAAGTGAGTAAAAAGCTAGAAAGAGGAGGATGTGCAAATACATGTAATGTGTAGAAACAAAAATGGAGGGTTTGGAAGATGCTGTAGGGAGGATGGTTAAAGGGACAGTCTAGTCAAAATTAAACTGTCATGAGTCAGACAGGGCATGCAATTTTAAACAAATTTCCATTTCACTTTTATCATCAAGTTTGCTTTGTTCTTAGTATTCTTTGTTAAAAGCTAAATATGCTAATTTATAAGCCCTTTAAGGCTGCTTCTTATCTCAGTGCATTTTGACAGTTTTTCACAGCTAGACATGGCTAGTTCATGTGTGCCATATAGATAACATTGTGCTCACTCCTGTGGAGTTATTTACAAGTCAGCACTGATTAGCTAAATTGCAAGTCTGTCAAAAGCACTGAGCTAACAGGGCAGTCTACAGAGGCTTAGATACAAGGTAATCACAGAGGTAAAATGTATATTAATATAACCATGTTGGTTGTGCAAAACTGGGGAATGGGTAATAGAGGAATTAGCTATCTTTTTAAAACCATATAAAATCTGTAGTAGACTTTCCCTTTAATGATGAAGTGGCAGGAGGCAAAGAGGGACACCAAAAAAATAAAATAAGGAAAAAGTATGGAAAATAGCATAAAAAACCAACTAGGGATCATATGAAGAGGGAAGAGTTAATGCTCCTCACTTGGTTTACAACAGTGTATGTATCATAAAGTAAAATGAATGTAGTTCTGTAAGGATTGTCCCTGCTCTCACTCGGTATAACCGCCCATTCTGCTTGCTACAGGCACGGAGGAAGCAGAGAGAGCATCGGCTGGGATATTTACATGACGCTATGTACACCTGAAAATCTGCATCTGAGCATCCCGGGATAGCATCAGCATTTAACCCTCAGCCACTGCCGTAACAGGGAGCCTGAATGTCACTGGTATAAGTGCAGATGAACGGGGGGGGGGGGGGGGGGGGGGCAGTCTTTTAGTATTTTTATTCTAATTATTTTGTATTAAAAAAAGAAACATCTGTCAAAAATGTAATTTCTATTGTAATAAATATGCTTAAAGGGACATAATGTCATCTTGAGTATGTATTGTATATACCAGCAATAAAGCTCTGTATGGAAAAAGATCTACATACAGAATATGTTTAAAAGTGTAAATCTGTACCATTTTCTTTGTTTTGTAGCCAAGTACAATCCCCTTGAAAAAAAAAATGTTTATTTTATACAGTTTCCTTTGATCAGTTAGTGGCAGATATAAAAAAAAAACGCTTGCCCTGATCAAGCAATTGCTGTATAACATGTTGCAGGGTCAGTATTCTGGATCCAGCAGGTTGCTGTCCAGCCTTTATGGGGCAATGAAACAGTCACAATTTCAAGAGTCAAATTACAGGTGAAACTGTCAAAATACATTATAAAAGAACATTATTTTATGAACATACGTTTTATATATTTATGTTGAATTTAAGTAATCTATTTTATTGTATTTATTACTTAACCCTAGGTACTTTAGGGATGTCTTGTGCTTTGAATACACTTTGCTAAATGATACATTAGCCCAAATTCTACAATTATTTAGCATCTTCACATAGTATATATGCCTGTATTGTTTTGTATTTTCACCTCCAGACCTTTACTTTTCCCAGCAGGCTGTATTTCAGTATCACTTGTATTCAGATTATGTGCATCATCAACTTGATTGACTCAACTGTATTCAAAGTGCAGATATCTTTAAATTATGTCCTGTTGTGGTGTCGTGAGAACTGAAGCTAAGAAAAATGTTCTTATATAGTCCAATTAAAAGGATTAGCATATTAACACAACTTGATGTTCTACACTTGCAAGTAAAAGCCAATGAACTCTCAGTAACAAGGCAAAAAATTTATATCCGGAATGGCTGCTTGACAGTGCAAGAGGCTTCTTGCAAAATCTATCATTTTTACATTCAAAGGAACATTGTGCACTAGATTTTTTTCTTTGCATAAATGTTTTGTAGATGATACATTTGTATAGCCCATCTTGGGTGTTTTTGTAAAAATGTATAGTTTTGCTTATTTTTAAATAACATTGTGCTGATTTTCAGACTCCTAACCAAGCCCCACAGTTTTAGATGTATACTGATGTCTACAGACTCCTGCTTGATACTGTTTGTATAATTGGTCTTTTCATATGCAGTGTAGGGGGGATGGTCTGCTATCAGCCCCTTTCAGTGGGTGTCCCAGCCTAACCTTGTCAATAGTGCTAAATTGAAAATTGATGTATGCTGTCCCTTTAAGGTATACCACTACCATTCCCGTGCAGTAATTTGTTTTAATGGCAATGAACAATCTTTAACACAGAAGATAGTTCAGTAGCTAGTGATGACACAGGTAGTAATGCCTCATTACTAGCTTTAGAGAAACTGTCGCTTTAATTCCTCTGCTAGATGTCCTATCCAGTTGCAGAATACGTTATCACAAGGGATTAATGATTGTGTGTATTTTTCCTTCATAGGCTTCTTACTTGCTGACAATTCCCCCACTACTGTTGGTTTACAACAGTCAAATTACTTTGACATCACAAAAACAAATTAATTCTGCTGAAAAACAAACTAAGTAGGAACAGCCTATAAAGCTTGATTTGTGTAATTCACCTTGTAGCTATCTCAGCCAGCTAAAATGATGTCTTTACAGTTAGGTTCCAAGGAAAAATATCTTCCAAATTTTCAATTAGACAGGATATGAATGTACTCAGAACAAAAGGAAGATCTCAGAGAGGAACAAATAAATGAACACAAGGTCTATTCCTGGCTGTAGTCCTAAAGACTGGGTCAGAGAATATTGTAGGCACCACTGCGGAGGTGCAGGAAGTGCATGGATATTCCATTACAAATTACGTCGCAGAAGAAACTGAGGATTTTTTTTTCAGAATTATGTATATCATCATATGTAAAATAAGACTGGAAGCGAATAAAAAAGGAAGTAGCAAAACCATAAAACCAAAAAAAGAAAAGAATATAGAGCATATAAAATCAACTACTAACAGTGTAGTCTGATTGCTAATAAAATAATTTTGCATAGGTCAGTGCTGTATAACAAGCCTTTGAATATGTTTCATCTGAGAATAAACTTTTTTTTTTTAGGGTTATCTGGTGTAAAGATACCATTAAGAGAATATAACTTTGCCTCTTTGGCCAAACACTTGTGAAGCCACAAGATATGCAAGCCCCCTATCTGTTAAAGGGACAGTAAACACCTTGTAATAACAAGACACTTAATGTTGTGTTGCTATAAAAGCTTTTTGTCTGGTTAAGACATACATTTTAAGTAGGGTTAGAAGTCAGCAGCTTCCTTTTTCAGTTCTGAGAATTAGAAAAGCTTTATTTTCATAGCTAAATTACATGAAAAGGGGCAAAATAATTTATGAAAATATATTGCGAAGTTGTTTTAGTGTTATTCAGTAAACATTTTATATTAAATTCTAAAGGTGTTTACTGCCCCCTTAAAGGGATATGAAACCGTACTCCTTTAGTAAAAGAAATGTTAAATCAAAGTAAAAATAAAAGGAAAGATTGTGTAAAAAACATAGCAATCAACTTACTTATTTTCTTGTAAAATGAGCAGTTAGAAATTCTTAGTGTAGCCACTCCCTATAGATCCATAAAGGGGCTGACTTGATGAGAAATTAAAGGGATAGGAAAGTCAAAATTAAAGGGACAGTCTAGTCCAAAATAAACATTCATGAATCAGATAGGGCATATCATTTTAAACAACTTTTATCACTAATTTTGCTTTGTTCTCTTGGTATTCTTAGTTGAAAGCTAAACCTAGGAGGTTCATATGCTAATTTCTTAGACCTTGAAGGCCACCTCTTATATGAATGCATGACAGCTATTTACCACTAGAGGGTGTTAGTTCATGTGTGTGTCATATAGATAACACTAGTTCTCACACACGTGGAGTTACCTAGGAGTCAGCACCAATTGGCTAAAATGCAAGTCTGTCAAAAGTACTGAAATAAGGGGGCAGTTTGCAGAGGCTTAGATACAAGGTAATTACAGAGGTAAAAAGTATATTAATATAACTGTCGGTTATGCAAAACTAGGGAATGGGTAATAAAGGGAGTATCTATCTTTTTAAACAATAAACATTCTGGTGTAACTGCCCCTTTAAATTTGCATGATTCAGATGGATAAAGAATTTAAGACACTTAATTTCCATTCTGTTTTCAAATGTACTTTGTTCTTTTGGTATCCATTGTTGAAGAGAGAAAAAAGTACATATCCTACACTAGTGGGAGCTAACTGTTGATTGGTGTCTGCACACATTTGTCTCTTGTGATTGGCTGATTAGATATGATCAGTTAGTTTCCAGTAGTGCATTGCTGCTCCTTGAACAAAAAATATCAAGAAAATGAAGCAAATTTGATAATAGAAGTAAATTATAAAGTTGTTTAAAATTGTATTTTCTATCTGAATCCTGAAAGAAAAAAAGTGTTTCATGCCCATTTAAAGAGACGTGAAACCCAATTTTTTTCTTTCATGATTTAGAAAGAGCATGTCATTTTAAACAACTTTCTAATTTACTTCTATTATCTAATGTGATTCATTCTCTTGATATCACTTGCTGAAAAGCATATCTAGATATGCTCAGTAGCTGCTGATTGGTTGCTGCACATAGAGGCCTTGTGTGATTGGCTCACACATGTGCATTGCTATTTCTTCAACAAAGAATATCTAAAGAATTGAGCAAATTAGATAATAGAAGTAAATTGGAAAGTTGTTTAAAATTGCATTGCCTATCTGAATCATGAAAGTTTAATTTTGACTAGACTGTCCCTTTAAGTTCCATTCTGCCTCTTCTGTGCATGGGCAAGAAACTGGCTTCCTGTTTTTCTAGCATTCACTGAACTGTATGCCAGCTCAAGTTGCTCTAGAAGATTTAACATTGAGCTATAAATGGCTTCCTGCCGAGACCCTAGCCTCCTTATGGGCCTGTGACAGGAAGTAATGGGCCCAACCCAAATGAAGTAAAATAAATAAATATGTAAATCATTTAAAAAACAATACATAATGCAATGGTTTCTAATAAAGGACCATAATAGTCAAAACATTACATGCTCTTATCTGTTAGAGTGTGTAATTTTAAGACTATAGACCCTGCTCTATTGTGCAAAGGGGTTAAACACATAGTAGAAATGCTGCTTAGGACCCCGTGGTGCACTGCTGGTCCGAGTGCAACCTGCTACTGATCCAATCAGCAGTGCTAGTTGCACAACTGTAGTAAAAGTCAAATACTTAAAAATATTATTCTGTAGTTAAAATTTACACTCTAATCGATCTTTTTTTTAAATAAAAAAATATAAGAAAAGAAAATCATTTCTTCCCTCTTACTTGACTGCTCAGGTTTATCGGACATCTAAAGTCATTACCAAAAAGATATTCATGCATGCTCAAATGACCTACTGAATACGTTCACAGACACTATCAAATGGGGCAGTGAAACAGAACTTATCTAGGTGTAAAGAATGTATCCGTTTGTGATGCATCACTATCATTGTATGGAACTGGTGACCCCTTACTGGTCCTCTCTAGTGTAAGTAGAGAATTCACATGTTATATTTGTTAATGAGTACTGTAACTTGTATATAAAACAAAAATCAGACACCTGCAGGAGTTGGCATGATATCTTGGTCATACTGTACAGGCTGATCTCAATAATTTAATACTCATGGAAACTGTAGTCTATAACACTTGGGGATGCTCAACCTTTCAATGAAAAGAGACACTGTTTACTTTAGGTTGGAGAAGCCTGATCTATAATTTAGTGCTCTATAAGATGAAATAACCCAGTCACACCTTCACGTGTAGTGCTTGGCTTGTTTGTTGATCTTTCTTTCTTTTCTGGTTCATCTATATTTCTCATCCCACAGATGTGTTCTAGTATTATTATGTGAGATGGATTTGCTATACATACTTCAATATACAAATGTTATCATATTGTTTACCTTGTCTCATTTGCACTGGCCTACCACAAATATGGTACTAAGCAATCACAATGTAGAATGTAACTCATCAGGCGAATTACATGAGACTTAAAGGGACACTGAACCCAAATTTTTTCTTTTGTGATTCAGATAGAGCACGCAATTTTAAGCAACTTTCTAATTTACTCATATTATCAATTATTCTTCATTCTCTAGCTTTATTTATTTGAAAAAGAAGGCATCTAAGCTATTTTTTTGTTTCAGAACCATGGAAAGCACTTTTCTCCTACATTGGTGTATCCGGTCCACGGCTTCATCCTTACTTGTGGGATATTCTCAATCCCTACAGGAAGTGGCAAAGAGAGCACACAGCAGAGCTGTCCATATAGCTCCCCTCAGGCTCCGCCACCCCAGTCATTCTCTTTGCCGCTCCAACTAGTAGCATCTCCACGGGGGTGGTAAAGAGTATGTGGTGTTTAGTTGTAGTTTTTTATTCTTCTATCATGAGTTAGTTATTTTAAAATAGTGCCGGCTTGTAGTATTTACTCTGCAGCAGAAAGTGATGAAGATTTCTGCCGAGAGGAATATGATTTTAGCACCAGTAACTAAAATCCATTGTTGTTCCCACGCAGGACTGTTGAAACAAGAGAACTTCAGTTGGGGGGAACAGTTTGCAGGCTTAACTGCTCCAGGTATGATCAGTTCATTTTTCTAACAAGACCTAGTAATGCTAGAAGACTGTCAGCAATCCCCTCTGGGATAGGTAAGCCATTTTTCTTAGACTCTGTATAAAATTATGGCTTATATTAAGGGCTCTATGCTGGTTGACACTATTGTGGGCTAAATCGATTGCTTTTTAGCATGTTTTCACTATAAATAAGGTGTTTTTCAGACTTTAAAACACTTTTGGGGTTTAATTTGCGCCTGGCACTTATTTGGACACCTATTCTAGTCAGAAAGGCCCCTCCACTCTGGAATGAAGAGGGAGGAGGCCTCATTTTCGTGCCTCAATGGCGCAGTTGTTTTGCTTAGGCAGTTCATGCAGCTTCACGTGGGGAGTCCAGAGGCATCAGAAAAGACTCCAGAGAGGCTTATTTCCTACTAAAATAATCCCTAAGGAAGGTAAAGGCCACAGTGGAAGCTTTGGCATAGTACTGTAGTGTTTTTAACCTGTTAATTGCTGTTATTAGCTCCGGTTTGGGCATTAAGTGGTTAATTGGTCTGAAAATTTGTGTGCAATCCTTTCAAAGCATTAAGGCACTGTGGTGAAAATTTCATTAAAATCGGATGTTTATTTGATGGTTGTTGATGTTTTAGTAATAAAGTGTGCACTTTTATTATTTAAAGACACTAACATTTTTGTCAAAAATAATTTTTATTGCATTGAAGATCTGTTTAAGTCTGTCAAACATGTCTGACCCTTCAGATAACCTATGTTCTGTATGTTCAAAGGCCAAGGTGGTTCCCCCATTAAATTTATGTGTGAAGTGTGCCATAGCGTCCAAACAGCTTAAGGACCGTACAATCACGCTTAAAGATATAGCCCAAGATGATTCTTTAGCTGAAGGTAGTGAGGATAGCTCACTATCCTCTCCTGTGTCAACACCAGCTATGCCCGCGCAAGCGATGCCCAGTGCATCTAGCGCGCCAATTGCTATTACTATGCAACAGTTAGCAGCAGTAATGGATAATTCTCTCGCAGCATTTTTATCCAAACTGCCAGCTTTTCCTAGGAAGCGTGATTGCTCAGTTTTAAATACAGAAAATGAGCAAGCAGACGCAGAGGATAATTTATCTGTAGTGCCCTCACATCAATCGGACTTGGCGGTGAGGGAGGGCCTGTCTGAGGGAGAAATTTCTGACACAGGAAAAGTTTCTCAGCAGGCAGAGCCTGATACCATAGCATTTAAATTTAAGCTAGAACACCTCCGCGCTTTACTTAATGAGGTCCTAGCTACTCTTGATGATTGTAACCCTTTGGTGGTCCCAGAAAAATTGTGTAAAATGGATAAATTCTTAGAGGTCCCAGTACACACTGATGCGTTTCCGATACCTAAGAGGGTGGCGGATATAGTGAATAAGGAGTGGGAGAAGCCAGGTGTACCTTTTGTTCCCCCTCCTATATTTAAGAAAATGTTCCCCATTGTTGACCCCAGAAGGGACGCGTGGCAGACGGTCCCTAAGGTAGAGGGGGCAGTTTCAACGCTAGCTAAGCGCACAACTATACCAATAGAAGACAGTTGCGCTTTCAAAGATCCTATGGATAAAAAAATTAGAAGGTTTACTTAAGAAAATTTTTGTTCAACAAGGTTTTCTTCTTCAACCAATTTCTTGCATTATTCCTGTAACCACTGCAGCTGCTTTTTGGTTTGAGGAATTAGAAAACTCGCTCCAGAAGGAGACTTCTTATGATGAAGTCATGGATAGAATTCACGCCCTGAAGTTGGCTAATTCTTTCATTACAGATGCCGCTTTTCAGTTAGCTAAATTAGCAGCGAAAAATTCTGGTTTCGCAATAGTAGCGCGTAGAGCGCTTTGGCTAAAATCGTGGTCGGCGGATGCGTCGTCCAAAACAAAATTGCTTAATATTCCTTTCAAGGGTAAGACCCTATTCGGGCCAGAGTTGAAAGAAATTATTTCAGATATCACTGGGGGAAAGGGCCATGCCCTTCCACAGGATAGACCTTTCAAAGCTAAAAATAAGTCTAATTTTCGTTCCTTTCGCAATTTCAGGAACGGACCGGCTTCTACCTCTACAGCCACTAGGCAAGAGGGTAACGCACCCCAGCCCAAACCAGCATGGAAACCATTGCAAGGCTGGAACAAGGGTAAACAGGCCAAAAAGCCTGCTGCTGCTACCAAGACAGCATGAAGGGGTAGCCCCCGATCCGGGACCGGATCTAGTAGGGGGCAGACTTTCTCTCTTTGCTCAGGCCTGGGCAAGAGATGTTCTGGACCCCTGGGCACTAGAAATTGTCTCTCAAGGGTATCTTCTAGAATTCAAGGACCTTCCTCCAAGGGAAAAGTTCCACATGTCTCGCTTATCTTTAGACCAGATAAAGAGACAGGCATTCTTACATTGCGTAGAAGACCTTTTAAAAATGGGAGTGATACACCCAGTTCCAACAGCAGAACAAGGACTGGGATTTTACTCAAACCTGTTTGTAGTTCCCAAAAAGGAAGGAACTTTCAGGCCAATTCTGGACTTAAAGATCCTAAACAAATTCCTCAGAGTTTCATCATTCAAAATGGAAACCATTCGGACAATTTTACCAATGATCCAGGAGGGTCAATATATGACTACCGTGGACTTAAAGGATGCGTACCTGCATATTCCTATCCACAAAGATCACCATCAGTTTCTGAGGTTCTCCTTTCTGGACAAGCATTACCAGTTTGTGGCTCTTCCCTTCGGATTGGCCACTGCTCCCAGAGTTTTCACAAAGGTGCTAGGGTCCCTTCTAGCGGTGCTAAGGCCAAGGGGCATTGCAGTAGCACCTTACCTAGACGACATTTTAATACAGGCGTCGTCCTTTCACAAAGCAAGGGCTCATACGGACATTGTTCTAGCCTTTCTAAGGTCTCACGGGTGGAAGGTGAACATAGAAAAAAGTTCTCTGTCTTTCTGACAGAGGTCAGGAAATTAAAACTTTTGAACACTTGTCGTTCTCCAATCCATTCCTCAACCCTCCATAGCTCAGTGCATGGAGGTAATAGGACTAATGGTTGCGGCAATGGACGTGGTTCTCTTTGCTCGAATTCATTTAAGACCATTGCAACTGTGCATGCTCAAACAATGAAATGGGGATTATGCAGATTTGTCTCCCCAGATTCAGATGGACCAGCAAACTAGAGACTCACTCCTCTGGTGTTTGTCTCAGAATCACCTGTCTCAGGGAATGAGTTTCCGAAGACCGGAGTGGATCATTGTCACGACCAACGCCAGCCTCTTAGGCTGGGGCGCGGTCTGGGAGTCCCTGAAGGCTCAGGGTCTAATGGTCTCGGGAAGAATCTCTTCTCCCGATAAACATTTTGGAATTGAGAGCGATATTCAATGCGCTCCAGGCATGGCCTCAACTAGCGGAGGCCAAATTCATCAGATTTCAGTCGGACAACATGACGACTGTAGCGTACATCAATCATCAGGGGGGAACAAAGAGTTCCCTGGCGATGAGGGAGGTATCCAAGATCATGAAATGGGCAGAGGATCACTCCTGCCATCTATCAGCAATTCACATCCCAGGAGTGGACAACTGGGAAACGGATTATCTGAGTCATCAGACTTTCCATCCAGGGGAGTGGGAACTCCACCTGGAGGTTTTTGCTCAGCTGACCTAGCTATGGGGCATTCCAGATCTGGATCTGATGGCGTCACGTCAGAACTCCAAAGTTCCACGTTACGGGTCCAGGGATCCCAAGGCGACATTGGTAGATGCCTTAGTAGCGCCTTGGTCGTTCAATCTAGCTTATGTCTTTCCACCGTTTCCCCCGGCTAGTAGCCAGGATCAAACAGGAGAAGGCTTCGGTAATTCTGATAGCTCCTGCGTGGCCACGCAGGACTTGGTATGCAGACCTGGTGAATATGTCATCGGTTCCACCATGGAAGCTGCCTTTGAGGCAGGACCTTCTAATTCAAGGTCCATTCGAACATCCAAACCTAGTTTCTCTGCAACTGACTGCTTGGAGATTGAACGCTTGATTCTAGCTAAGCGTGGGTTTTCGGAATCAGTTATAGATACTCTGATCCAGGCTACAAAGCCTGTCACCAGGAAAATTTACCATAAGATATGGCGGAAATATCTTTGCTGGTGCGAATCCAAGGGTTACTCATGGAGTAAGATTAGGATTCCAAGGATACTTTCTTTTCTCCAAGAAGGATTGGAGAAAGGTCTTTCAGCTAGTTCCTTAAAGGGACAGATATCTGCTCTGCCTGTTTTGTTACACAAGCATCTGGCAGCCATGCCAGATATTCAGGCGTTTGTACAGGCTTTAGTCAGAATCAAGCCTGTCTACAGACCTGTGGCTCCTCCATGGAGTCTAAATTTAGTTCTTTCAGTTCTTCAAGGGGTTCAGTTTGAACCTCTACATTCCATAGATATTAAGTTACTATCTTGGAAAGTTTTGTTTTTAGTAGCTATTTCTTCTGCTAGAAGAGTTTCTGAATTGTCTGCTTTGCAGTGTAATTCACCCTATCTGGTGTTTCATACAGATAAGGTCGTTTTACGTACCAAACCTGGTTTTCTTCCAAAAGTGGTTTCCAATAAGAATATCAACCAGGAAATAGTTGTTCCTTCTCGGTGTCCTAATCCAGTTTCTAACAAGGAACGTCTGTTACACAATCTTGATGTGGTTCGTGCTTTAGTTTTATCTAAAAGCAACTAAAGACTTCAGACAAACATCGTCCTTGTTTGTCGTCTATTCTGGCAAGAGGAGAGGTCAAAAGGCGACTGCGACCTCTCTGTCTTTCTGGCTGAAAAGCATCATCCTGTTGGCTTATGAGACTGCTGGAAGACAGCCTCCTGAACGAATTACAGCTCACTCTACTAGAGCTGTGGCTTCCACATGGGCTTTCAAGAATGAGGCTTCTGTTGAACAGATTTGTAAGGCAGCGACTTGGTCTTCACTGCACACGTTTGCCAAATTTTACAAATTCGATACTTTTGCTTCTTCGGAGGCTATGTTTGGGAGAAAGGTTTTGCAAGCAGTGGTGCCTTCCGTTTAGGTTACCTGACTTGTTCCCTCCCTTCATCCGTGTCCTAAAGCTTTGGTATTGGTTCCCACAAGTAAGGACGAAGCCGTGGACCAGATACACCAATGTAGGAGAAAACAGAATTTATGTTTACCTGATAAATTTCTTTCTCCTACGGTGTATCCGGTCCACGGCCCGCCCTGGCATTTTGGTCAGGTTTAAATTTATTTTTTGTAAACTACAGTCACCACTGCACCCTATGGTTCTCCTTTTTCTCCTAAACGTCGGTCGAATGACTGGGGGGGCGGAGCCTGAGGGGAGCTATATGGACAGCTTTGCTGTGTGCTCTCTTTGCCACTTCCTGTAGGGATTGAGAATATCCCACAAGTAAGGATGAAGCCGTGGACCGGATACACCGTAGGAGAAAGAAATTTATCAGGTAAACATAAATTCTGTTGTTTATTGGTGGGTGAATTTATCCACCAATCAGCTTGAACAACACAGTGTGTTCACCAAAAATGGGCCGGCATCTAAACTTACATTCTTGTATTTCAAATAAAGATACCAAGAGAATGAATACAATTTGATAATAGGAGCAAATTATAAAGTTGCTTAAAATTGCATGCGCTATCTGAATCACAAAAGAAAAAAATTGGGTTCAGTGTCCCTTTAAGCAACTTTCTAATTTACTCCTATTATCAAATTTTCTTCATTCTATTGGTATCTTTATTTGAAATGCAAGAATGTAAGTTTAGATGCTGACCCATTTTTGGTGAACAACCTGGGTTGTTCTTGCGGATTGGTGGATGAATTTATCCACCAATAAAAAAGTGCTGTCCAGAAGAACCCCAAACAAAGCTTAGATACCTTTTTCAAATAAAGATATCAAGAAAACAAAGAAAAATTGATAATAGGAGTAAATTAGAAAGTTGCTTAAAATTGCATGCTCTATCAAAATCACAAAAGAAAACATTTGGGTTCAGTGTCCCTTTAAGAATAGAAAATGCACTGTAGCCTCTTGGGACAATAGGAATGAATGCACAATTTGCCTTTGCCCTTTAAACTTTAATGTACTTTAGTATGCCTAATTAGTCATATTGTGCTGGATTTAATTTTGAGCTTAATGACAATTTAAAAATAAATAATTTCAATATATAGAAAATTAATGACAATCACAAGCATAATAATTTATTTTTATTGCAAAAAAAAAAAAAAAAACAACCAATGTCCAATATTCTCTTTCCTTTAACACTAAGCTCCTATCTTTTATGGAGCAGTGTGAACTTTTAGCTCCCCTTAGCAACAGGGGAAACTGGAATTCTGACTTTGCTTGTTAATACGATATTTCCTGTACAGGGTTAGTAAGTGGCAGTGGAGACATTGGTAAAACATCTTTAGACAGGAAGGCTACTTCCTTCTACACTGAGCAGCAACAGTCTCTAGAAAAAGAAAAAAGTTTTTTTTCTTTTAAGGCTTGTGGAAATATGACCTTGGGTGGGTGATGTTAGCGCTGCAAATTCAGTTTCAGCCTGCTTGGCTTATGTAGCGACATCTAGTGGTCATTCTGGGGTACAGCAGAGAATGCTGGTTATTGCAATGGAATGTTGGATTTATATGAGTTTTTGGCAAATCTTTTATTAATTGATAGCTAACCCCACCCACTCCAAAAATAATTAAATATACTAAAATAGACAGCAGTTGCCTGCAGAATAAACATAGCACTTCTGTGAGGTAATTTGAACTAACTATATCATATAAACACATAACACTATTATAATATATATAAAGATATAAAAAGATTATGCAATGCATTTTAATTACTCATTTATATAAAGTATCTGCACACATGGTTTAAAAAGTGTACTGGCAGTGTAGTGAGGCTCAGTATTATATTCTAACAGTGTTTTTGATGATTATGAACAATTTGTGTTGTTATACAGTGCAGTAAGTTTATTATTACTGTAAAATTAGAAAGCTATATAAAACTACATCCTTACAGGAGTGTGTCAACATCAGATGGATATTTTCAAAGTATTCTGCCATCTGAATTAATACTAGTCTGGGTCAGCTGGTGTAATGAAAAATGCATAAAAAATTCTACATTCCAATTAGTCTTGTTTCCTATTAAATGTATTTATGACCTGCTGGTATTCCTGGTTTACATAATAAAGAAAAGTACAGGCCCTGCAGTGGACTTATGGCTATAACATGCAAGTTCTCATAGAGGTTTTTTTATGACTTCTTTCTTTGTTTCCATCTTTTTAAATAAACAAAAAGTAACATAACAGTCATAGTTCTTAGCTGAACATTTTGTTTACCTAAAACAACTCTGTATCACTACCTGCAAAAGTGCCACACTGCTTAAACAGTAAATAAAACACTATAAAATTTAAGACATTGATACAATTTTGTTGTATAAAAAAAAGTTATTTATATGCAACAATTTTAAAGCATGCATATATTACAGTATGTGCCTGATTCAGACCAATATAGTATTTTGTTTTGTTTCCCTATCATATGCAGTACTCCAAAATGACCACCTGGTGTCTTATCAGATATGCTTAAAAATATATTCTCAAAAAAAAAAATGTAAAAAAATTGTGTGTGTGTATATATATATCTATATATATATATCTACATATATACATACATACACACATACACACACACTCATTTATACATACACAAATCACACGCATATATATATAGATATATATATATATATATATATATATATATATATATATATATATATATATATATATATATAACAAGAAAAATGGTTACACATTAAAATATACATGAAAAAGTGAGCCACTGTAAATACTTTTTTTGTTTGTTTTGAAAGGGACATTAAACCCTGAAAAATGCTAGATATGATATATTCAAAAGAAATAGTAGCCTTGGAATAATATGCAGATGTGCTTTTTTTAAAACAATAATAGTGTGTGTATATATATATATATTTTTTTTAAGAAAAAAGAGAAAAGATTGTTTAATTTTAGTAATGGGCACTGTCATGTTGTAAATCAGTTATCTAAGGTTAAAAAAAAATCCTGTTTTTCTTTTCTGGTCTCTCTCAAGTCAATGAGGGGCAGTTGTAAATGAGCTGAAAAGTAACTGAGGTTTTTGTGTCCCTTTTAAGTATTTTGCTAACAAAGTGCCCAGCAAAGCAAAGATGCTGCAGGCTATTACAATAGCAAAAAGGTTTAAAAATTGGCTTAAATATCGATTTGGTAAAAATTAAAAAAAAAAAAAAAACATATGGAAAGAAAAAGAATAAAGCTAAATTTCCTGAGTGTTCATAATTGGGAGAGAGGTAGAGGGAGCCCTGTCCCCTCCACCTTTCTCCTCATAATTAAATCATGGCAATCCGCTCAGGGTTACAGTTGAGGTGGGTTGCGGTGTTGCTGCTTCCTGTAGTTTTGCAACTGCGGGCTGAGGTGCTCTGAAGAGCGGCCACCAACGTGTCAGTGGAGACCGAACCAAACTCATAGGCGAAAGTTCCATAGTAGACCAAGATGTCTAAAACAAAAATCCACTCGCAAATAGCAGCTAAATGCTGGAGGAGGAAGCTGTCCTGGATAAAAAAAACTCCACCTGAGATACTGTTAAGGCTCTGAACAAACTACTGAATGAAGAAAGCAGAATAGCTACTGCAATACAACCACACAGGAAGCAACCTAAACACAGAGAGCAGCAAATCTTCAAATGTAAATATACACAGACCACAAGGCCTCAACAACCAGAGATAAAATACATGCTAGGCATCACTAACATTCTGATGACAGTTAAAGGGACAAGAAACTCACATTTGTTCCCCAATGGTTCAGATAGAGCATTTGCTTTTACACAACTTTCCAATTCAGTTCAATTATCTAATTTGTTTTGTTCTCTTGGTATCTCGTGTTGAAAAAAGGATACCTATGTAGGCTCAGGAGCGGAGTGTGTGTGTGTGTGTGTATGTGTATGTGTATGTATAGCCACCACACACACAAGTCATGTTATTGTCTCACAAAATGTTCAGCTAGCTCACAGTAGTGCATTGCTGCTTCTTCAACAAAGGATACCAAGAGAATGAAGCAAATTAGATAATAGAAGTAATTTGTAAAGTTACTTAAAATTTTTATTCTCTATCTGAATCATGAAATAAAAAAACTAAATTTATGCTTACCTGATAAATATATTTATTTCTTGACACGGTGAGTCCACGGATCATCATCAATTGCTGTTGGGAATATTACTCCTGGCCAGCAAGAGGCAAAGAGCACCACAGCAGAGCTGTTAAATATCATTCCCCTACCCACAATCCCCCAATCATTTGACCAAAGGGAAAGGAGAGAAAGGAAGTAACACAAGGTGCAGAGGTTTATATAAAAAGAAACTGTCTGAATACAGGGCGGGCCGTGGACTCACCGTGTAAAGAAAGAAAGAAATTTATCAGGTAGGCATAAATTTTGTTTTCTTTCTAATGACACAATGAGTCCACAGATCATCATCAATTACTGTTGGGAATCAATACCCAAGCCCGAGGACAGATGATAAGGGAGGGACAAGACAGGAACCTAAACAGAAGGCACCACTGCTTGAAGAACCTCTCTCTCAAAAGAAGCCTCAGCCGAGGCAAAAGTATCGAATTTATAGAATTTGGAAAAAGTGTGCAAAGATGACAAAGTTGAAGCCTTGCAAATCTGTTCCACAGAAGCTTTATTTTTGAAGACCCAGGAAGAAGAAACAGCCCTTGTGGAATGAGCTGTGATTTTCTAAGGAGGTTGCTGTCCAGCAGTCTCATATGCCAAGCGAATAACGCTCTTCAGCCAAAGGGAAAGTTAAGTAGCCATAGCTTTCTGACCCTTGCGTTTCCCAGAAAAGCAAACAAACATTGCAGAAGACCGACGAAAGTCCTTAGTTGCCTGCAAATAAAATTTTAGCACTCGCACAACATCCAGATTATGCAACAAGCATTCTTTGTGAGAAGAAGGAATAGGACACAAAGAAGGTAAGATTTCCTTATTAATATTCTTGACCGAAACAACCTTGGGCAGGAAACCAAACTTAGTACGCAGAACCACCTTATCAGAGTGAAATATAAGATAAGGGGAATCACACTGTAAAGCAGAGTTCAGAAACTCTCTGAACAGAGGAAATAGCAACAAGAAACAAAACTTTCCAAGATAACATCTTAATATCTAAAGAATGCCTAGGCTCAAACGGAGCCTGTTGTAAAACTTTAAGAACAAGGTTAAGACTCCATGGTAGAGTAACAGGTTTAAACACAGGCCGAATTCTAACCAAGGCCTGACAAAAAAATGGCACGTCTGGTACATCCGACAAGCGCTTATGTAACAAAACAGACAATGCCGAAATCTGACCCTTTAGAGTACTTGCCGACAAACCCTTCTCCAGACCATCCTGGAGAAAGGACAAAATCCTAGGAATACTTTTTCTACTCCAAGAGTATCCTTTGGATTCACACCAATACAATTATTTACGCCAGATCTTAAGGTAAATCCTGCGAGTCACATGCATACAAGCCTGAATCAAGGTCTCAAATGACCGACTCTGAAAATCCACGCTTAGATAAAACTAAGCATTCGATCTACAAGCAGTCAGCTTCAGAGAAACGAGATTTGGATGAAGGAAGGGACCCTGAAGTAGAAGGTCCTTCCTCAGAGGCAGTCTCCAAGGTGGCAAGGATGACGTTTCCACTAGGTCTGCATACCAAATCCTGCGAGGCCACGCCGGGGCTATGAGAATTACAGATGCCCTCTCCTGCTTGATTCGAGAAATGAATCTTGGAAGGAGAGTGAACGGAGGAAACAGGTATGCTAGACTGAAGTTCCAAGGAACTGCCAGAGCATCGATCAGAAATGCATGCAGATCTCTTGACCTCGAGCCGTATCTCGGAAGTTTGGCATTCTGACAAGAAGCCATGAGATCCAACTCCGGCTGCCCCCACTTGAGAGTCAAGCTGGAAAACACATCCAAATGAAGTTCCCACTCCCCGGGATGAAAAGTCTGTCTGCTCAAAATATCCGCTTCCCAATTGTCCACTCCTGGGATGTGGATTGCAAAAAGACAGCAGTTATGGATCTCACCCACTGAATAATTTGGGCCACCTCTGTCATGGCCAAGGAACTCCGAGTTCCCCCTGGTGGTTGATGTAGGCCACTGAGGTTATGTTGTCCAACTGGAATCTGATAAACCGGGCTAAGGCTAACTGAGGCCAGGCCAGAAGAGCATTGAAGATTGCTCTTAGCTCCAAGATGTTTATGGGTAGGACTGACTCCTCCTGGGTCCATAAGCCCTGAGCCTTCAACGAGCCCCATACTGCTCCCCAACCTACAAGGCTGGCATCTGTGGGCTCAATCACCCAGGAGATTCTGCGGATGCAAGTACCCTGGGAGAGATGATCCTGAGAAAGCCACCATGGAAGAGAGTCTATTGACGCCTGATCTAGATCTACACGTGGAAACAGGTCCGTATAGTCCCCTTTCCATTGTCTGAGCATGCATAAATGCAGAGGTTTGAGATGGAACCGAGCAAACTGAATGATGTTCATGGAAGCCACCATCAGATCGATTACCTCCATACATTGAGCCACTGACAGCCGTGGAGAGGACTGAAGGGCAAGATAAGAGTCGAAAATCTTTTTCTGACCTCTGTCACAAAAATCTTCATTAACAGGGAGTCTATTATGGTCCTCAAAAAAAAGACCCTTGTAGCTGGAACCAGAGAACTTTTTTTTCCCCCGATTCAACTTCCATCCGTGGGATCGAAGAAAAGACAAGATCTCCATATGATATTTTGCTTGTTGAAAAGATGGCACCTGAACCAGAATGTCATCCAGACAAGGTGCCACTGCAATGCCCAGAGATCGAAGCACAGCTAAAATTGCCCCCAGAACCTTTGAAAAAATTCTGGGAGCTGTTGCAAGGCCGAATGGAAGGGTCACAAACTGGAAATGATTGTCCAAAAAGGCGAATCTCAGAAACTTGTGATGGTCCCTGTGATTGGGAACATGAAGGTATGCATCCTTTAGGTCTATGGTTTTCATGAACTGACTCTCTTGTACCAAGGGAAGAATGGAGCGTATAGTCTCCTTCTTGAAGGATGGCACTCTGAGAAACTTGTTTAAACATTTTAGATCTAGGATTGGTCGAAGCGTTCTCTCTTTTTTGGGAACTAGGAACAGATTCGAGTAAAATCCCAGACCTCTTTCCTGAAAAGGAAACTGGAACTATTACCCCCAGGGTGGCAAGGTCCTTGACACAATGTAAGAACGCCTCGCTTTTTATCTGGTCTACAGATAATCTGGAGAGGAGAAACCTGCCTCTGGGAGGAAAAGATTTGAAGTCTATTTTGTATCTCTGGGAGACAATGTCCACCGCCCAGGGATCCGGTACATCTCTTATCCAAGCCTCGGAAAAAAGAGAGAGAGAGTCTGCCCCCTACAAGAACTGCTCCCAGATCGGGGGCCAACCCTTCATGCTGACTTTGAATCAACAGAAGGCTTTTTAGATTGCTTTCCCTTATTCCGAAACTAGTTGGGCTTCCAGGAAGGCTTGGCTTGATCTTGCTTGGAGGAAGGGGCTTGTAAGGTAGCATCGGTAATGAAGGAATGGGCTAACTTGAGAGCCTTAATCCTGGATCTCATCAAGAGGGGTATCCATCTGAAGAAATCCAACCAGTAAGCCACAGCGCTGGTAATAGTGGCGATACACATTGCTGGTTGCCATTGTAGACCCTGGTGGACATACATCTTTTTTTAGTAAAGCCTCCAATTTTTTATCCATTGGATCTTTAAAAGAACAACTATCCTCTATGGGAATAGTATTCCTCTTGGCCAAAGTGGAGATCGCTCCTTCTACCTTAGGAACCGTCTGCCACAACTCCTTAATAAAATTCGCTATAGGAAACATCTTCTTAAAAATAGGAGATGGAGAAAAGGGAATACCAGGTCTTTCCCATTCTCGAGCAATAATCTCCACAGCACGGTCAGGAACCGGAAAATTCTCCACCGCGGAGGGAACATCAAAGTATTTGTTCAATTTACTAGACTTTTTAGGATTGACTACAATAGTTGTATCGGAGTCGTCCAAAGTAGCCAAAACCTCCTTAAGTAATAAGTGAAGGTGTTCTAGCTTAAATCTGAAGGATACCACTTCAGCATCAGAAGAAGGAATTACACTGTCTGAGTCTGAGATTTCCCCCTCAGATGCTAAAGACATGTCTTCTTTCTCAGGCTTATGGGAAGGGACACTCTGGATAGCCAGAACTTGATCAGAAACCTTACTGTTTCCTTAAATTTCCTTTTACGCATTCCCTGCAACATGGGGAAAGCTGACAAGGCCTCAGATACCGCAAGGGATACCTGGGAGCAATGTCCTACAGGATTGCAAGAGGAAACACAGGGCACTCTATGTGGAGACTGAAAAAGTTGGGATGCTTGAGGAGAAAGCTGCGGCATATCTGCAACAGGAGACACCTGAACAGCATTTGCCTGGGATAATGGTGGCTCATGGTCAAATATTTTTTCTCTATAACTTAAAGTTCTCTCAATGCATGAGGAACAAAAAGGAACTGGGGGTTCCACCTGAGCATCAAAACATAACTGACAAGCAGCAACTTCGCCTGGGATAATGGTTTAAAAAGCCTCTTGATCCATCTTATGTAATAAGGATAACGTGTAAAAATACTTTATTTAAAAATAAAAAATAAATGTGTACTGTGTCTTTAAATAGAAATGTGTGTTAGCGCAACAAACCAAATAGACCTCAGGCTACCTATACACCTCAGTAGCTTTACTGGAGGTGCCTACCTGTCCTGCAGCTCATTTTTAAATATAGAGCAGTTACAGAGCCCTAACTGCAGAAAAAAACCCCCAGCTTACAACCGTAATCTCCATGACCAAAAGTTAAAGTATAAAAACTACTATAACACACTGAGCCACCATAAATCACATCACAGTCTCAATGCCCAAACTGCCTAAAGAAACCCCAAACATTAAGGTTTAATAAAGTCCCATATTAAATAAGACAGCTTTTAGTTGTAACAAGTGCCAGCAATCTCCTTGCAAAAGAAAATTAAAATGGCACTTACCTGAAAGTGCTGTCCGGCAGCAGGACAGCTCACCTGGTTTGAGAGGGTGCAGCACCTCACATGGATTTGTGAAGAAAGAAAAACTGAGTAAACCTACTCAGGTTTTCTAGTTAGGGCAGCAGATTCTTGAGAAAACGCAGTGAGGATTGAGGAAGTTCTCAAGTGCTTAAAAGCCACCACTGCCCTACTGAAGAGACTGATGTAGACTAGAATAGGATAGACCCCAGAAAAGAACATAGTAAGCTTACTCTGCTAAAAAAAAAAAAAAAAAAAAATCTTGATTGAAGAAAACTTCTCATCAGACACCTAAACTTCACCTCCTCCTCCTTCCACTACAGGCAAAGAGAATGACTGGGGGATTGTAGGTAGGGGAGTGACATTTAACAGCTTTGCTGTGGTGCTCTTTGCCTCCTCCTGCTTGCCAGGAGTGATATTCCCAACAGTAATTGACGATGATTTTTTAACCTTATTCAGTGCTGTATTTGTTAGGTACTATTTACCTTATTTATTATTGTTCTTTCATATTCTTCATATTTTTTTTCTAATGTTTCGTATGTTTTTGGAGGGTCATATAGGAAGTTGCTGCATTAAAAGATGGAATAATATTAATATTTTAATTTATCGGTGATGTCATTTTTGGTAAATAGTTTATGATATGTACAATTGTCCATTTTATGTATTTTCATTATTTTTTTTTTATTTGCAAACAAACGTCTAATTTTCTAACAGTATGCTAAAATGAGACCGGTTACATAACAAGGAGAAAGCTGACAATCAATGTATCAAAGTTACTAACCAGCTCTGCGTGCTTTACATTCATGGATAATGCAGCAACACAAGTCAGACTGATTTACCAGGCTTTTGTATTTAGACTTTTGGATTTTCTCCGATTTCTGGATAGTTATTCTTGGCCTGTATTCTGGATTTGGTACAACAGCAGTATGGGATAAGGGGCAGCGTATGATTGCATATACGGCAACTCTTTACTATTAAATGTAATATCTGGACTAGTTTTATACACCATTTTTAACTAATATAAAATACACAGATATCCGTTGGAGAATTCTGAATAACTAATATTATGATATATAATTGATCTCTGCCACCTGTTTGAGAAAGTGGTGTGCGAACGTGTCAGATAGTGCTAAAAGCACCAGACCTGTTAACATGTTATTGCGGTGAAGTTTTTATGGACTTAAAATGTATTTGCATACAAAGAAAGAAGCGCTGTACCAGGAACGAACAGCAGCTCATCAGCTAGTTCTTTGGCGATTTACCACCCGGAAGCAGCCTCTTTTAGACCAGTATGCTTTTCACAGAGGAAAACTTTCCTGAAGTATATCAGTCTGATCCCGCCAAGTAAGGTCAGTCCAGCCCTGAAATACCAAGCAATTCTCCTCTGAACAAGGAACATGACAACCTCAGATGATAGTTTCCGCCTCCTATGGGACTCATCAGTGAGGTGCAGCCACATTCCTCTAAGCACACTGGGCAAGGAGTCCACGTCTGGTTTCCTCCATCACCCATAGGGAGACTTCCCCAGGGTCATATTAATTTGCATACAAAGAGATAAATGCTCTACCAGTAACGAACAGCAGCTCATCAGCTAGTTCTTTGGCGATTTACCACCTGGAAGCAGCCTCTTTTAGACCAGTGTGCTTTTCAGAGAGGAAAACTTTCCTGACGTTTATCAGTCTGATCCCGCCAAGTAAGGTCAGTCCAGCTACTCTCTTTTTATTTATGCAAATTTTGACACTTAGGGAAGTCTCCCTAAGTGTGATGCGGGAATCCAGACGTGGACCCGTTGTGGAGTGTGCCTAGAGGGATATGGCTGCACCTCACTGACGAGGCCCACAATAGGCTGAAACGTACGTCTGGGGTTTTGCCGTTTCGTTCAGAGAGGGATTTGCTGGTATTTCGGGGCTGGACTGCACTGTTAAGTCAGGATCAGACTGATATGCTACAGGAAAGTTCTTCTCTGTGAAAGGCACATATTGAGCAAAAAGAGGCTGCTTCTAGGGTGGTAACTAGCCATAGAGAAAGCTATTATGCTATTGTACGTTCCCAGGTTGAGCGCTTCTCTCTTTTTATTTATTAAATAAAATGTATGTTTTATTGTATTAAATTCACCAAGTGACTTTACTTGCAGTGATGTTGACTGTTAATCCTTCATATTATTACCAGTGATTTTGCATTGAACTACCCATTTATACCCCACTGTTTATTCATAAAGATACTAGTGTTAAAGCCTGTGTATACGGGCCAAAATGTCCCCCTCCAAGATCCTTTCCCTAGCTTTTTTCCCCCCTCCACTCTAGGATCCCCCTGTACCGTCTCCTCTCCCTTCCCACCTTCCTGCCGCTCTTAGCATATATTTTTTCTGTAGTTTAGCGGTCCCACCTGTTCCCGCCCCCCTCAAGCGATGGGCCGCCCACCCGCCTCCCTCCTAACCCTCCCACACCACCAACGATCAGCACCAGTGCTGCCCGATGCAGAGAGGGACACAGAGTGTCTCCCTCTACTTCGGTACCTCTGCAAGACTATTTCTGTACTGCCCCACTCGTGGGGCATGCAGAAGTAGCGAATCTCGTTACTTTTAGCAAGATTGCGGCAGAGAGAGGCCAGGTTCTTAAGGGCTTAATGATCAGCAAGGGGTTAAGGTCAGGTATGTTTGTCCCGCACAGTCTCTACTGCACGTGACTGCGTCGGACAAACATACTTGGCCTTTTATTATATAGGATAATCCCTTGTGACTAAATGCAAACTTCTGGGGATTGAGGGGATTTACCAGTGTTTTTCTGTGTGACTACTATTATCCTTTTTCACTTAAATGTAAACTAATTTCACTTAACTTTTTTTTTTTTTAATCAAAAAACGTTTTCTACATGTGTTTTGTATGCATGATGAAAATGTCATAAATAATGCAACATACTATAGATTTTAGACAGTACTTTGTTGTTTCTTTCACGATTCAGATAGAGCATGCACTTTTAAACACATTTCCAATGTATTTCTATTAGTGAATGTGTTTCATTCTTGTTGTATCCATTGTTAAAAAAAACATACCTAGGTAGGCTCAGAAGCTGATGATTTAGTGGCTGCATATATATGCGCCTCTTGTCATTGGCTTTCAACTAGCTCCCATTAGTGCTCCTTCAAAGGATACCAAGAGAATGAAGCAAATTAAATAATGGTAGTAAACTGGACATTTGTTTCAAAGTACATGTTCCATCTGAATCATGAAAGAAAAATGTTGGGTTTCGAGTCCCTTTAACTTGCAAAGCCAAACGAAACTTATGAAGGCACATAGGACCCAGTCATTAAAAACTCGCTGGCATGGAGAGAAATCACACAGTCTTTAGGGTTCTATGGTTATCTTGTGATGTATGTGTGTCTCCTTCACATTCAGAACCCTGCAGAGCGAGGTCAAATTTTGTTTTAAGGACCTTGTAGAACTGACAAGACTTCTTCAATAATCTTGTGGAGAGCTTTAGATCATCAGGCCCATAGTGTTGGCTCCCCGGTATACACCAGGATAACTGTCCTGAATAAAAAGGCGCTGCTTAACGCCTTCACACAGTGATTCTACTAACAGAAAAATTGGTACCTGCTTTTTACACAATAAGAAGCTGTAAAGGATACTCAAGACGAGGGATATTAAGGCCACAATGGTTAGAGTAACACGTAAATGTCCGACCCAGAAGTCCAGTACGCTGACCGCCAGATGGTAGGTGAGGATGCAGTGCAAGCATACAAAGAGCAAGCCGGCTGGAAATGCCACCCCTGCTCCAATATAATGCAGACTCTTGGCATAATCCACCTATTGGAATTAGATATAAAGAGTTTGTAAGAACTATGTTTTCTCTGATAACTATATAAACAGATCATCAATGCTGGTCCATTGCATATCTATTGGGCCTTGCAGTGCTAATATACAATTTTTGAAAGAATAAATGAGTTACTCAGCATTCCTGACATTCCCCAGTTTTATTACCCATTAAAAGTCATTATGTACACACTCAGGCTGCAGGCGGACAAGTTCTCAAGCAGAGAACCTGTACCCCTGCAATCTGTACTTGCAAAGAAGCATTGCGTGGCGAAATGTAGGATTGAACACAAGATCCCTTGTGCAACCATGCTCCCACTAAACTCACACAAGAGCAGGGCCTATCAATCACCCCAAAATCGCTTGTTTGGGGTGATTAATCTACATCACTTCTGAGGTGCTTCTGAGACAATACAGGAACTGCTTCTTTAAATCTCTCTCATGTAAGCCTGTAGCGCAAAGTCTCAAAAGCTGCAAGTAAATTTACTCCTTGTACATTATAAAAGGCACAGAATACTGATGCACAACACTATATAGAGGATTATGCTCACCTGGAAGTTACCCACCATGACCAACCCTGTTGCATTGGTGCAGCCTGAGATCAGAGCAACAGTATTAAGCCAGGAACTGTGACTGAGCTCAATGACCTGACTGAACCTCAGCAAGCAGATCATCACAACTGAGGAAGAGAAAATATGAATTAGATACATATAAGGATTAGGGAAAAAAAAATATATAATAATTACGCACAATATATATATATATATATATATATATATATATATATATATATATATATATATATATATATATATATATATATATATATATATATATATATATATATATATATATATATATATATATATATATATATATATATATATATATATATATATATATATATATATATATATATATACGTCCTGGGTGACTGACAAACTCATCAACACCCAGCTCAAACCGTTTAACCTAGGAACGTGAAATTTGGAAGGTAAGTTGTTTTTAGGACGTAGGCACCCACTAAGGAAGGATTTTTGGAAATTACGTCCCTAAGGGGGTGAAAAAAAAGGGGGGTGATTTTTTTTTATGAGGATAC
Source organism: Bombina bombina (assembly GCF_027579735.1). Taxonomy (NCBI): domain Eukaryota; kingdom Metazoa; phylum Chordata; class Amphibia; order Anura; family Bombinatoridae; genus Bombina; species Bombina bombina. The sequence goes on along the minus strand of NC_069504.1, from coordinate 695,014,107 downwards.
CTACTCCGCCTTTGTTTATAGCGCTGCGGAATCTGTTGGCGCTCTACAAACAACCGATAATAATTATATTAATACCTATATCTCAAAAACCGATAATGTTACAGACGTGAAAATTAGTATTCAGATTCTCCTTTAAAAATAAAAAAATCCACTTAAGGGTGGTGATTTATGATGATACCTATATCTCAAAAAACTGAAAAATGTTAGAAAAGTAAAAATTATAAATTAAAATCTTCATTATAAAGTAACATCAGTAGTTCTTAAGATATGGATATCTCTAACAAAAGGGGGGGTGATTTATGAGGATACCTATATCTCAACACCCAAACATCTTACAGACGTGAAAATTGGTATTTAGATTCTCCTTTAAAAATAAAGAAAAACGTGTTTTACCATTTCCCGAAAATCCACTTAAGGGGGGTGAAAAGGGGGATACCTATAGCTCAAAAAACAAAGATGTTAGAAAAGTAAAAATTATAATTTAAAATCTGAATTATAAAGATTACATGCCAAATGTCTTGCTCTTAACTGCTATAAATATATAAAACAATAATAATATTCCCAGTGATGTCTGATATAGCTAATTTTGCTTCTAACGTCAGTAGTCCTCAAGATATGGATATCACTAAAAAAATAATAACTTTTTTTTCACATCTGACAGTTGAGTCATGATATATAATTACAATTTAATATTAAAGTAATTGTAAACAGAATAACAACAACAACATATTTGTAATGTGCCGAATGGGTACACATGTGAGGGCACGTCGTTGCGAGTGGTCTCGTTTTGTCTGTCTCATTCTGGACACATATCAATGGAACAACTATCTTCGTTTTGGAGCCATACGCCCCGACTAACGTCTGCAATAAACATTGCTTATTACCTTAAGACATCAAGTGCAAACAAGGTAATTCAGCACCAGTGTCTCCTGTGCTAGCTGCTAGGTTTCACACCCAAGCCCCATAAATAACGTCATAACAAAAAATTGCAGCAGCACCAGAAATCAGTTCAGTATTTATTCAAGTGCAACAAAAATAAGAGCAACGTTTCAGACAATGTTGTCCTTAATCATGCATGATTAAAAACAACATTGTCCGAAACGTTGCTCTTATTTTTGTTGCACTTGAATAAATACTGAACTGATTTCTGGTGCTGCTGCAATTTTTTGTTATTACGTTCAGACATCAACCTGTACATTATATTTCGTAGATTTAGGACAAAAAAAACCTCATGTCTCTTTTAAAAACAATTGTACCAAATCACAAAATCCATGCGAGTGAAGGTGCGGGAAACAGCTAGTATAGATATATATACATTTAACAAAAGATCAAAAGGGTAAACACATTTAAATAAATATATATATATATATATATATATATATATATATATATATATATATATATATATATATATATATATATATATATATATATATATATATATATATATATACACATACATATATATATATATATATATATATATATACACATATACACATACATATACACATACATACATATATATATATATATATATATATATATATATATATATATATATATATATATATATATATATATTAGGGCTGCAACTAACGATTATTTTCATAATTGATTAGTCGGACGATTATTTTTTCAATTAATCGACTAATCAGATAAAAAAAAAAATGAATAAATAATTGTTTCCTATATTTTAAATAAAATCCACATACTGAGTGTTACAAATATAAACTTCAGACTAAAATTTTACATTAACACAACTGTTTGTCCAATTCTAAAGCAGCAGAGCACAGTTTTATAATTAAGCAAAACAAAACTAAAAACTGTTTGAAAAGAGGTAGAACTTCCACCTTGGCAAGGGGCCTCTCAATAAAATAACCCTTGACTTCATTCTAACATAAAAAAAATATCTTGAATATCTATATGCAATGGTAAATAACCAGCTATAAGGTTAGGGGAAAATATCTAGTCTTCTCTAAAAATAACAGATATATACTTATAAAGGTTGAATCTGGTACATATCACAATTGATTAGAAATATAAAACAATAACAAACAAATTAAAAGCGCTAAGGACTATATATCAATAACAGGACAACGCTGTACACATTTATTTATACAGTACATATAATCAGCAATAGCAAGCGCTCCGCTAATAATTGTGCAAACAGATAATAGTGCACATCAATTTAAATAACTCCCATCAATCGAGGGGCTAGGTATAAATAACAGGCTCAGCACTATATCATGCAAAGCATAGTCCCAAATCACCTGATTTAATATAAACAATCCAAATGATGACTCCTATTATATTTAGGTTGCACATAAGCCAGGGGTAGTTGTAAACTTATATAGCCCTGAAAAAGTAAAAAATATACGGCTGCAGACGTCCTTTAGGCTAAGGACATAATTATAAAACACAATACCATTTGCAGGAGTTCATTGGAGTGAAGCAGCTGGTGTTGTGCACAGACCAACTAATTGCAAACCAACTAATCGATTATGAGATTCATTGACAACTACTTTCATAATCGATTATGACGATTAGTTGTTGCAGCTCTAATATATATATATCCAAAAGTAAGCACTCACTGGACTTTGGCCAACTTCAAGTATAAATTTATTAGAAATAGCAACGTTTCGGGACAAAACAGTGTCCATTCCTCAGACCAGCAGACCACCTCCCAAATGAAGCTTTATATATTCTTATAACGGAACACACCTACTAAGTGCACCAATCACCCACTAAACACTCATTTATATCACAACTATTATTAACTAATCTCCAAAGTGAATCCCACTAGTTCATACACAGCACATAGGTACCTGTCCTCCTCCTCCTCTACTACTACTTATTCTAATTTTTGCAAGATTTCTAATTATGTGCTAAAAATACACTTTACTCATTGCCCCTTTTCCCCAACTACTGTCTCAGATTGCATTTGGTACATCCTGGCGTTATGCGAGTACCTAAGCTCTGCTACTGGAGAGGTAGGATGGTTAGAAGAAAAAGCTGACTGGCAGGATGGGGAGAGTGCAGTGGGATGGGTAGCACAAGGACGAAAACTTTCATTAAAAAAAAAAAAAAAAAGCTGGGACAGAAAGAGTGCACTCACCCATGAATGCACCAACATTCCCAATCAGACTGAAGAGACAGCTCTCGGGAGGGTATGTCCCACACTTGCTACAAAAAAAATAGTAAGAAAGAATACATTATCATCATCATATATAGAACATCTTGTTGTCAATATACAACCAAGAAAGGTTTCAAAGCAGAAAGGGTTAAAAGATCTGTGAGTGGTGTCAAACATGAAAAGGAAATAAGCCACATAGCAGGGCTGTAAGCCAGTGAAAGAATATTGGGGAGTTAGTATATGCTAACTTAGGTTACAACATGTAGCAAACGTGCAACAACTCTTTGGATGCAAGGCTGTGCTCTAAGAGGCAAGTAGAGTTTGCATGGCTTACCTGATGAGAGGGACATCCTCCAGTGTACAACATGATTTGGGACTTCCATGCTTTGAGTTGTCATCTGTGCACGTTAGATTGTATGTCCTGTGAAAAACAGATTTAATACACTAGGTACTCATACACTATTTTAATATATAGCAACATATAATAATGCAACTTTGCCAGGAGGATAAAATCAAATACAACTGCAGAGTAGTGTGGCACTATGGAAACATTTATAAAACATTTCCTAAATTTTACCAGAATTGTGGGCGTCCCCAATGTATTTGTAGCTGCAGAGCACTGCATTACCAAGTGCCACATACACATTCTGTATTATATTCAAGTATTTCATAGGTTATATAAACACACACATATACATACATATACACACACACACATACACACATATATATATATATATATATATATATATATATATATATATATATATATATATATATATATATATATATATATATATATATATATATATATATATATATATATATATAATACCATGATCACAGGCATTTGTAACTTTAACATATATATTGTGTTATGTTAGTCTTTACCAATTTTCCACAGGACACACATGATGGTTCATCACAGCCATGGCGTACCTGAGAGGAAAGAAGAAGAAGAGACAGTAACATTTAGCCATATCCCACAAAACAGGAAATTATTATTTCATATTTATGTTTTCATTCCTGCTCCTTAAAGGGACATTGAACCCACAATGTTTTCTTTCATGATTGAGAAAGAGCATGTGATTTTAAACAACTTTCCAATTGACTTCTATTATCTAATTTGTTTTGTTCTCTTGCTATCCTTTGCTGAAAAGAATACCTAGGTAGGCGCGCAGGAGCTGCTTATTTGGTGGCAGCACATATATGCCTCAGGTTATTGGCTCACCCAATGTGTTAACTAGTGCATTGCTGCTTCTTCAACAAAATATACCAAGAGAATGAAGCAAATTAGATAACAGAAGTAAATTGGAAAGTTGTTTAAAATTGTATTCTCTATCTGAATCATGAAAGAAATTTTTTAGCCAATCGGTGCTTGCTCCTAGGTAACTTCACGTGCATGAGCACAGTGTTATCTATATGACATGAACCAGTTTTTAAATCACAAATATATGTGGAGTTTTATTGTATAAAAGATTCAGGTGTCACAGAAACTCAGCCATCTTGCTACACCTATATTGTGTCCAAAAGCCAGATCAAACCGGAAAATCAAGTAACTAATAGGAAGGAAAAGAGGGGTATTTAAAAACCGGAACAACACACAGAGATATACGTCTTGATAAAGCCTGCTGGTGAAACGCGTTGACGTTTTTTCTACAACAGCACCTATCCTAAAATCTGGAGAAGTGACCTAAAAGCACCCTGCATGATCTCGGATGAAAAACGAGTACAGGGGACCAACTGGTAACGAACGGCCGTTTGTTTGCTTGCTTCCTTCAACAGCCATAGTTTCTGGCATACACGTTAACAGCGTGCATCACAGCACTGGGATTTCCAAATAGAGACGCTACCCAACAGAGAGATTCCAACCGCTGACATTCAGGAGTTTACCTTCAGCTATCTACCAACAGAGCATGGGCATTTGATTCCTAGAGGAAACTATGTACTTTTAATTGTATCTAAATCGCCAATTTAAAGATACACTGAAACTCTCCAAATCTGAGCATGGAAAGTTTTTTCCGACACAAGTTTCAAAAATCTGGTTTAAGGTGGAACAATCAGCAATAGCAGAGTTTATATATATATATATATATATATATATATATATATATATATATATATATATATATATATATATATATATATATATACTGTATATATATATATATATATATACAGTATATATATATATATATATATATATATATATATATATATATATATATAGTTTTAATACAATCGTTCTTATTCTGAGAAAATATTTTAGAGATCTGTTATACATAACCAATTGTTACAAAATATTGATACAGTTTTTATTATTATGTTTTTATTCTGATTCTGTTTTGATAATTATACAGTACTGTAAAGGGAGACGTCCCTAAATGATAGGGTGTGTACACATATATATATCTTTTATACAATAAAACTCCACATATATTTGTGATTTAAAAACTGGTTCATTTCATTATTCCATATAACCCTTAGAGCTTTTTTAGCGCTCCTGCACTACCAACATCCTTTTTTAGTCTTTTAACCTATTAGTGATTTTGGGGAAAATCACTTGTAAAGGAGCATAGGGGTTAGCCATAGGGCGCTACACTTACTATTTATAAATTATCTATATGACACACATGAACTAACACCCTCTAGTGGTGAAAAACTGTCAAAATGCCCTGAGAGAAGAGGCGGCCTTTAAGGGCTTAGAAATTAGCATATGAACCTCCTAGGTTTAGCTTTCAACTAAGAATACCAAAAGAACAAAGCAAAATTGGTGATCAAAGTAAATTGGAAAATTGTTTAAAATGACATGCCCTATCTGAATCATGAAAGTTTATTTTAGACTAGACTGTCCCTTTAAAAAGGGACATAAAAGAGCAATAAGAAAATGCTACAGTATGACAGAACATTTTATGATTGCACTGTTACTTGCATATAACTGTGTGTTTAACTTTTGCAAAGTGATTAAAGACATTGCTAAAGTCAAGTCCAAAGCAGGAGTGCACTAGTAGGAGCAAATGGAACACATCTGGTGAGCCAATGACAAGAGACAAGTTAGTGTAGCCAGCAATCGGCAGCTAGTTCCCAGTAGCGCATTGCTGCTGCTGAGCCTATCTAGGTATGTTTTTCAACAAAGGATGCCAAGAGAATAAAAAACTTAATAGAAGTAAAATGAAAATGTCCCTTTAATACTCCATATTTTGTCTGAGCCATGAAGGTTTAATGTTGACTTGCATGTCCTTTTAAAGATGTACCAAAAATTCAGCAACCACTTGCTTTTACTAGATGGCTTACTGTGTAGGTGAATTGATATACAATTATCCTATGTGGTGCTCCCCTGCATATAATATTTCTACTACACCAACAGATGAAAAACTTCTCTCTTTAATAATGCATATTCTACATTCCTCACATTAATCTATTTTAAAAATCCTTACACAATCCATATCCCAGGGATGGAGAACGCTGACAGGCTGATAGGGAGGATAATCCAACCGGTCATTAGTGAGGAGCGTCCGGGGGGTAAGGGGTGGGGATGAGTAGTCCGTTAAGGGGGATCTGCAGCAAACCATTAGCAGACACTGGCAATGCAGATTATGGACATGTCACAAATGATCACCTGCGAATTGAAGATAGTAAGCCATAATCACATACACAATATGCACATGAAGATGAAAACAAAGAATGACATTCACAATTAAGACACAGGGAAGTTTCTATGTCTATAATTATACATAATATATACTCACATGTAGTGTGCACCTAATATATAGACATTATGTAGTGTGCACCTAATATATAGACATTATGTAGTGTGCACCTAATATATACACACATGTAGTGTACACCTAATATATACACACATGTAGTGTGCACCCAATATATACACACATGTAGTGTGCACCCAATATATACACACATGTAGTGTGCACCCAATATATACACACATGTAGTGTGCACCCAATATATACACACATGTAGTGTGCACCCAATATATACACACATGTAGTGTGCACCCAATATATACACACATGTAGTGTGCACCCAATATATACACACATGTAGTGTGCACCCAATATATACACACATGTAGTGTGCACCCAATATATACACACATGTAGTGTGCACCCAATATATACACACATGTAGTGTGCACCTAATATATACACACATGTTGTGTGCACCTAATATATAGACATTATGTAGTGTGCACCCAATATATACACATTATGTAGTGTGCACCCAATATATACACACATGTAGTGTGCACCCAATATATACACACATGTAGTGTGCACCCAATATATACACACATGTAGTGTGCACCCAATATATACACACATGTAGTGTGCACCCAATATATACACACATGTAGTGTGCACCCAATATATACACATTATGTAGTGTGCACCTAATATATACACACATGTTGTGTGCACCTAATATATAGACATTATGTAGTGTGCACCTAATATATAGACATTATGTAGTGTGCACCTAATATATAGACATTATGTAGTGTGCACCTAATATATACACACATGTAGTGTACACCTAATATATACACACATGTAGTGTGCACCCAATATATACACACATGTAGTGTGCACCCAATATATACACACATGTAGTGTGCACCCAATATATACACACATGTAGTGTGCACCCAATATATACACATTATGTAGTGTGCACCTAATATATAGACATTATGTAGTGTGCTCCTAATATATACACATTATGTAGTGTGCACCCAATATATACACATTATGTGGTGTGCACCCAATATATACACATTATGTGGTGTGCACCCAATATACACATTATGTAGTGTGCACCTAATATATAGACACACATGTAGTGTGCACCTAATATATAGACACACATGTAGTGCGCACCTAATATATAGACACACATGTAGTGTGCACCTAATATATAGGCACACGTGTAGTGTGCACCTAATATATAGACACACGTGTAGTGTGCACCTAATATATAGACACACGTGTAGTGTGCACCTAATATATAGACATTATGTAGTGTGCACCTAATATATAGACATTATGTAGTGTGCACCTAATATATAGACATTATGTAGTGTGCACCTAATATATAGACATTATGTAGTGTACACCTAATATATAGACATTATGTAGTGTACACCTAATATATAGACATTATGTAGTGTGCACCTAATATATAGACATTATGTAGTGTGCACCTAATATATACACATTATGTAGTGTGCACCTAATATATACACATTATGTAGTGTGCACCTAATATATACACATTATGTAGTGTGCACCTAATATATACACATTATGTAGTGTGCACCTAATATATACACATTATGTAGTGTGCACCTAATATATACACATTACGTAGTGTGCACCTAATATATACACACACATTATGTAGTGTGCACCTAATATATACACATATGTAGTGTGCACCTAAAAAACAAAGAATAACATTCACAATAAGGACACAGGGAAGTTTTTTATGTCTATAATTATACATAATATACACACACATTATGTGGTGTGCACCTAAAAAACAAAGAATAACATTCACAATAAGGACACAGGGAAGTTTTTATGTCTATAATTATACATAATATACACACACATTATGTAGAGTGCACCTAACATATACACACACATTATGTGGTGTGCACCTAACATATACACATTATGTAGTGTGCACCTAATATATACACATTATGTAGTGTGCACCTAATATATACACCTTATGTAGTGTGCACCTAATATATACACCTTATGTAGTGTGCACCTAATACATACACACATGTAGTGTGCACCTAATATATACACACATGTAGTGTGCACCTAATATATACACACATGTAGTGTGCACCTAATACATACACACATGTAGTGTGCACCTAATACATACACACATGTAGTGTGCACCTAATACATACACACATGTAGTGTGCACCTAATATATACACACATGTAGTGTGCACCTAATATATACACACATGTAGTGTGCACCTAATATATACACACATGTAGTGTGCACCTAATATATACACACATGTAGTGTGCACCTAATACATACACACATGTAGTGTGCACCTAATATATACACACATGTAGTGTGCACCTAATATATACACACATGTAGTGTGCACCTAATATATACACACATGTAGTGTGCACCTAATATATACACATGTAGTGTGCACCTAATATATACACACACATTATGTAGTGTGCACCTAATATATACACATGTAGTGTGCACCTAATATATACACACACATTATGTAGTGTGCACCTAATATATACACATATGTAGTGTGCGCCTAAAAAACAAAGAATAACATTCACAATAAGGACACAGGGAAGTTTTTTATGTCTATAATTATACATAATATACACACACATTATGTGGTGTGCACCTAAAAAACAAAGAATAACATTCACAATAAGGACACAGGGAAGTTTTTTATGTCTGTAATTATACATAATATACACACACATTATGTGGTGTGCACCTAACATATACACACACATTATGTGGTGTGCACCTGACATATACACACACATTATGTGGTGTGCACCTAACATATACACACACATTATGCGGTGTGCACCTAACATATACACACACATTATGCGGTGTGCACCTAACATATACACACACATTATGTGGTGTGCACCTAACATATACACACACATTATGTGGTGTGCACCTAACATATACAGACACATTATGTGGTGTGCACCTAACATATACACACACATTATGTGGTGTGCACCTAACATATACAGACACATTATGTGGTGTGCACCTAACATATACAGACACATTATGTGGTGTGCACCTAACATATACACATTATGTAGTGTGCACCTAATATATACACATTATGTAGTGTGCACCTAATATATACACATTATGTAGTGTGCACCTAATATACACACATTATGTAGTGTGCACCTAATATACACAAATTATGTAGTGTGCACCTAATATACACACATTATGTAGTGTGCACCTAATATACACACATTATGTAGTGTGCAGTGCACCTAATATATACACATTATGTAGTGTGCACCTAATATATACACATTATGTAGTGTGCTCCTAATATATACACATTATGTAGTGTGCTCCTAATATATACACATTATGTAGTGTGCTCCTAATATATACACACATTATGTAGTGTGCTCCTAATATATACACACATTATGTAGTGTGCTCCTAATATATACACACATTATGTAGTGTGCTCCTAATATATACACACATTATGTAGAGTGCTCCTAATATATACACACATTATGTAGTGTGCACCTAATATATACACACATTATGTAGTGTGCACCTAATATATACACACATTATGTAGTGTGCACCTAATATATACACACATTATGTAGCGTGCACCTAATATATACACATTATGTAGCGTGCACCTAATATATACACACATGTTGTGTGCACCTAATATATACACACATGTTGTGTGCACCTAATATATAGACATTATGTAGTGTGCACCTAATATATACACATTATGTAGCGTGCACCTAATATATACACACATGTTGTGTGCACCTAATATATAGACATTATGTAGTGTGCACCTAATATATACACATTATGTAGCGTGCACCTAATATATACACACATGTTGTGTGCACCTAATATATAGACATTATGTAGTGTGCACCTAATATATACACATTATGTAGCGTGCACCTAATAAATACACATTATGTAGCGTGCACCTAATAAATACACATTATGTAGTATGCACCTTAAAAACAAAGAATAACAATTACAATAAGGACACAGGGAAGTTTTTTATGTCTATAATTATATATAATATACACACATTATGCACCTAATATATACACACATTATGTAGTGTGCACCTAATATATACACCTTATGTAGTGTGCACCTTGGCTTCGTATTCACACAAAAACAATGATCCTCTTTCTCCAGGGAGTAAACATCCTAGTTTGTTGCAAAACCATGTACACTAAGGTATTGTGTAATAAAATAATATGCATACAATAAAGAACATTATATAATAATATACCTTCTACAAAATGAAGGATATTACAAGTAACCCTAGTTCATTTATCGCATAAGCAACGAACAATAAAATATAAGATGCAATGCCCTAAATATACATACACATTATAATAATATGTAATATATACAGGTCAGTTCCAAACAATAACAAATAGAAGTCAGGTATAAATACTCCACCATAAAGAAACTGGAATCCACAATGCCCGTACCCACCACACAAAGGCCAGTATACAACAGGGTCGGACATGTCACCGGCTGTAAAGAGCTGTATACATACCCGCTCCCCTTTGCCCCTGTCCCCCGGTAGCAGCTCGTTCCCATCCGGCTGATAGGATAATGACGTCAGGACAGATCACGTGACACCTGTGATCACATGGTAAACAGACTTGAAGGAGGCAGAGTGAAGATGTTGCTTGTGTATGATGGTGACATAAAGACCTATAGCACAGAGAGCTGCCTGGTGACAGAGTGCAAGCAAGGGGAGAAGGCGACATGAGAAAGTAGATGTGTGTAGCAGAGAAGGAGGACGTGAACCCAGAAAGTGAATATACAGAGAGGTTCAAATAGAAATTTTTAATATCGGGGGCTGCCAAATAGAAGCTGAAGATAGGGAAGGGTGTAAATAAAATATACAGGAAATAAGTGTGATGAAGATGGCGAGAATGAGCCTTTTGCAGAGACAATAAGTGGATAGGTGTGGAAAGTGAGAAAGCTCTAAAAGAGAGTAAATCGGTTCAGAAACAGATGACAAAGTAGAGAGTCTTTTGTTAGCCTGTTTTGGGAGTATAAACAACCATAATAATTTGTATAAGACATTATTCAGACACTAAAGATGTTGCTGCCAAAATACATGAACATATCTTTTAAAGGGTCATGAAACCCAAGATTTTTTCCTTCATGATTTATATAGAGCATAACATTTTAAACAACTTTCCACTTTACTTTTATTAAATAATTTTCTTATTTCCCTTGGTATCCTTTTTTTTTTAAAAAAGGATACCTATGTAGGCTCAGGATATAGGGGCTAGATGCAAACTGGTGGCTGCACATATATGCGCCTTTTCATTGGCTTACAGATGTGTTCAGCTAGCTCCCAGTAGTGCATTGCTGCTCCTTCAACAAAGGATGCCAAGAGAATAAATACAATTTGATGATAGGAGTAATTTGGAAAGTTGTTTAAAATTGTATGTTCTATCTAAATCATGAACAAAAAATGTTGGGCTTTATGTTACTTTGGATTTAGAGACAGTGTAGTGATAAAAAATGGCCTCTTTAGCACTAACATAATGTTATCAGTTAATAAAGGGACACTAAAAACTCATGATTCAGATAGAGCATATTATATTATTGCAGCTGCACACCACACTTCTAATATTCCTGGCAGTGAAGGGGTTAATTTGGAAGCTTGTAAGGTTAATTTTAGCTTTAGTGTAGCGATTACCCTCCCACCTGACACTTCCCACCCCCTGATCCCTCCCAAACAGCTCTCTCCCCCCCACACACACAGTGGTCACCCCCATCAATAGGTTCTCGGCAGACAGTCTGCCAGTATGAAAATGTATGCATTTTTTAATAAAGATATATTTTTTATTTTTATATTTTCTGCAGTGTAGGATTCCCCCTTACCATCCAACCTCCCTGATACAAACACCAGCTATGGCCTAGATTACGAGTGGAGCAGTAGTTTGCACATTTACGTTCAAGCATTAAAACTGCTAGAATTTTTTTTTTGCGCTCGGAGATTCACGCTCGTATTGAAAGTAAAAAGTTTGCTCTCTCATGTTCTTAACATTATAGTAAAAAATAGACTTTGAGAAGTTGTGAATGCAAACATTGAATGCAAATTCAATGGAGCTGAAAAAGTAAAAAAAAATACTTAGCACCCAGAAGTCGTACAAATACGATTGCAAGTATTTAAAAGCGTAACATAAGAAGATAATATTGCATCTTTCATAATCTAATGTTCTGTGCATAGCATAATATATTCTATTTATTCTTAAAGAGATATTTAAAGGGACAGTCTACACCTTGGTCATCTTAAAGGGACAGTCAAGTAAAAAAAAAAACTTTCATGATTTAAATAGGACATGTGAATTTTAAACAACTTTCCAATTTACCTTTATCACCAATTTTGATTTGTTCTCTTGGTATTCTTAGTTGAAAGTTAAACCTTGGAGGTTCATATGCTAATTTCTTTGATCTTGAAGGCCGCCTCTAATCTGAAAGCATTTTGACAGTTTTTCATTACTAGAGGGCGTTAGTTCATGTGTTTGATATAGATAACTTTGAGCTCACGCACGTAAAGCTCCTAGGAGTGAGCACTGATTGGCTAAAATGCAAGTCTATCTAAAAAAATGAAATAAGGGGGTAGTTTGCAGAGGCATAGATACAAGGTAATTACAGAGGTAAAACGTGTATTATTATAACTGTGTTGGTTAGGCAAAACTGGGAAATGGGTAATAAAGGGATTATCTACTTTTTTAAACAACAAAAATTATGGTGTTGACTGTCCCTGTAAAGTCTTACCGTCGATTAAGTTGCAAATAGGTTTCTGCACCTTTTCTATACTATGCAGCATGTCAGTATATGGCCGGGTTATAATACGATATATTTAAAAATTATTCTTTAAAATAAAACCCCAATAAGATGCATATACACAAACATACAATTAATATAAATTCCTAAGTTCTTTGTATTAGTTAAAATTTATAGACACATTGAATTATATTTGTAGAAAGCCAGACCTGAATCAAACTATACACGTTTAACTATTATAATATGCTATGCAAAGATCATAAAATTTACCTTATTCACAATTGAATTTCATTAAAATACCATAATGAGATACCAAGATATAAGCCACTAACATTCAGACTGGTTAAGTTATTTAACCCACAAATGATTCTAATACAATTCTAATTAGAACACCAGAAGTATATATATTCTTAATGTCAGTCAGTTTAAATGCCAATTTATCTATGCTGAAATAAGTTCTTAATTTCCTACAGTTAAGACAAATTCTAAAATATATTTATATGTTTGCAAAGATAAATTACTTAGCATACAAAAGGCAAGCTTAAAACTATACAGGACTATGAAAATGAATCTTAAATACAAATATGCTCTTTAAATCTATCAGTTGTAATTTAACTGTAGGGAAAATTAATATACTTGTTTTAAATATTACATATACTTTAACAGGTAACCAAGGAATATTTTATTTTCCAGAATTTCTCATCAAGTCCAATTTCACCTCAGAAAAACAAAAGAAGTCTTTTGCAATGTGAATAAGAAAGGGTAGCTATTTTGCTTATAGTGACCGTGTTCTAGGCAGCAAATTCTCAGTCACAAGTTAGCAATTCAAAATCAGCCAGCAGCAGCCCAGACTATCTCCATGCTTGGGGTTAAATCATGTGATATAACCCCACCCCTTTTTGTCCTGTACCATCATTGGTGAATTGCTTAGGCCCTTCGGAGCTGAACATCTCATTGGTCACCTGGGAGGTCTTATCGGATTGGTCCCCTGCATTTGTCCCTGGTCCACCCTGAAATATCTTATTGGCTATGTGGATTTACATACATAGATAATCCATTTGGTTGTCATACCAGTTCAAATCCCCTAGGGGCAGCAGACAACCAGGAATGTAGACCCACCGTCAAACATTGCTAACAATTTAATACATCCTTATAAAGTGATTATTTATCATACTATAACTTATTGTATTAACAAATCTCTCCTATCAGCATCCATATCTCATCTAGCATAACAGAAAACCTACAACCTGAAACCAAGCACCAACATTTCATAAATTTCTATGATAAAATAGAAGCTATCCACATATATCTGTGTTTATGACTAATATACATAGGATATTTATCTTAAAATAAAGCGACAGATATTATTTTGAAATTAGTCTAACACTTAAACATTTATTATGCAGATACTTATTTAGAGATCTCATCTCCACATCAGTTCTTCCTGTCATTTTCCATTAGCTTCCTGGAACACAGAGAAATTGTATTTATTTTGGAATAACTTAAAGGGACATGAAACCCAATTTTTTTTCTTCCATGATTTAGAAAGAGCATACAATTATAAACAACTTTCTAATTTACTTCTATTATCTAATTTTCTAATTTCTAGATATGCTTAGTAGCTGCTGATTGGTAGCTGCACATAGATGCCTCCTGTGATTGGCTCACCATGTGCATTGCTATTTCTTAATTAAAGGATATCTAAAGAATGAAGCAAATTAGATAATAGAAGTAAATTGGAATGTTGTTTAAAATTGTATTCTCTACCTTAATCATGAAAAAAAATTTGGGTAGTGTCCCTTTTAAACATTTTATATATACTAATGCAGTCATTCATTTAATTCATTGCAATCTGAATTGCCTTATAGACATGTAATACAGTCCAAGGCATATATTAAATATTTTGTCTGAATATATGTGTGTGTATGTGTGTATATATACAGGGAGTGCAGAATTATTAGGCAAATGAGTATTTTGACCACATCATCCTCTTTATGCATGTTGTCTTACTCCAAGCTGTATAGGCTCGAAAGCCTACTACCAATTAAGCATATTAGGTGATGTGCATCTCTGTAATGAGAAGGGGTGTGGTCTAATGACATCAACACCCTATATCAGGTGTGCATAATTAAAATTGCAAAGCTTCTGAAGCGTGATCATCGAACAATCAAGCGTTTCATTCAAAATAGTCAACAGGGTCGCAAGAAGCGTGTGGAAAAACCAAGGCGCAAAATAACTGCCCATGAACTGAGAAAAGTCAAGCGTGCAGCTGCCAAGATGCCACTTGCCACCAGTTTGGCCATATTTCAGAGCTGCAACATCACTGGAGTGCCCAAAAGCACAAGCTGTGCAATACTCAGAGACATGGCCAAGGTAAGAAAGGCTGAAAGACGACCACCACTGAACAAGACACACAAGCTGAAACGTCAAGACTGGGCCAAGAAATATCTCAAGACTGATTTTTCTAAGGTTTTATGGACTGATGAAATGAGAGTGAGTCTTGATGGGCCCGTGGCTGGATTGGTAAAGGGCAGAGAGCTCCAGTCCGACTCAGACGCCAGCAAGGTGGAGGTGGAGTACTGGTTTGGGCTGTTATCATCAAAGATGAGCTTATGGGGCCTTTTCGGGTTGAGGATGGAGTCAAGCTCAACTCCCAGTCCTACTGCCAGTTTCTGGAAGACACCTTCTTCAAGCAGTGGTACAGGAAGAAGTCTGCATCCTTCAAGAAAAACATGATTTTCATGCAGGACAATGCTCCATCACACGCGTCCAAGTACTCCACAGCGTGGCTGGCAAGAAAGGGTATAAAAGAAGAAAATCTAATGACATGGCCTCCTTGTTCACCTGATCTGAACCCCATTGAGAACCTGTGGTCCATCATCAAATGTGAGATTTACAAGGAGGGAAAACAGTACACCTCTCTGAACAGTGTCTGGGAGGCTGTGGTTGCTGCTGCACGCAATGTTGATGGTGAACAGATCAAAACACTGACAGAATCCATGGATGGCAGGCTTTTGAATGTCCTTGCAAAGAAAGGTGGCTATATTGGTCACTGATTTGTTTTTGTTTTGTTTTTGAATGTCAGAAATGTATATTTGTGAATGTTGAGATGTTATATTGGTTTCACTGGTAAAAATAAATAATTGAAATGGGTATATATTTGTTTTTTGTTAAGTTGCCTAATAATTATGCACAGTAATAGTCACCTGCACACACAGATATCCCCCTAAAATAGCTATAACTAAAAACAAACTAAAAACTACTTCCAAAACTATTCAGCGTTGATATTAATGAGTTTTTTGGGTTCATTGAGAACATGGTTGTTGTTCAATAATAAAATTAATCCTCAAAAATACAACTTGCCTAATAATTCTGCACTCCCTGTATATATATATATATATATATATATATATATATATATATATATATATATATATATATATATATATATATATATATATATACATTTCTATGTAGTATTTAAAATCATACAGGCTGTATTTTAACAATGGGTTTAAGAGTATAATTTAAAACGTGTTTTTGCTGGTCAGCACAGATGTTGATTTAATACAACAGGGACAATTTAGCACCTATGTGCATAAGACTGTTTCCTTTGAAATTGTCTGTTCGGCTGAGAACTGGTTTTTCGAATCTCATTAAGCCTAAAATAAAGATCCAGTGATTTCTCAGACATTGTGTCTGTATATCACTGCATGGGGTCATCTATCTGATCATTTTGTTCTCAGATATCCTGTTAATCAGGAAAGGGAATCTTCATGTCTGATTTAAGATTTACAATACACAAAATATAGATGGCCATCTCTTTGGAACAAATTGCCTGACTTCATGACCAAATGCCCTTTCTTTGTTCTCACCTGGATGCATTGTAATTAGGAAGGAGGGGGGCTGGTTTACACACAGTGAAATTTGGAGTTTTACAAATAATAAAAATAATATATATATTGACATGTGCCAAGAGACTGATCCCCAGATTGTGGAAGACACAATAAACACCTACAATAACACAGTGGAGGTCAGAAATATCCCATGTTATTTCTTTAGAGAAAATGCACTATTGCTTACAGGGTAAACAAGACTTGATAACTAATATATTATTTATTTGGGAACAAGGAATATACAGTAATGTCGGAAATCTAACACTATCAATCAACTCTGTACTCATAGCTATAACCAACAGAGAATGTGACTAAGTTCTGCATTACGTCATAGGAATAGGAGTGATACCCTATACTTTCCAATACGCTATGTGAAGTAGGATACTTTCCCTAACCCCCTTCCCTAACTTCCCTATTCTTTCGCTTCATCTAACCCATCATAACTCCCTTACTCTCAGGTATTTTCAATTATTGTTGTAATGTTATATCTTCTATGTTTCTTTATGCATTTGAAAATTCATAAAAATTAGGTCACTGATTGAAATATGTCAAATCTATTTGCATAATAATTATTTAATGTTTTCAGAAAACCTTGATATGTTGTAATACCAATGTACCTAATAAAAATTATTTAAACACAAAAAAATAATATATATATATATATATATATATATATATATATATAATGTAATAACATTCACAGATCTTCTGACAAGCAGTACCAGTAAAAAAAAGTTATTTTAAAATTAATATTGTTTCTGGCCACTTTGAAATGGTTGCCAAGCTCCGCCCACTGATGACATCACAATCTGGGCTTCATATAGCATCCAATCACAAAAGGCTCACTAGTTGGATTCAACAGACTGTAAAAGCTATTCAGCAGAGTGCATAGATGCAGCCCAGATCGTGATGTCATCAGTGGGCAGAGCTTGGCAGTCATTTCAAAGTGACCAGAAACAATATTAATTATAAAATAACTTTGTTACCGTTCCTGCTGCATAATATAGAAAGGGGTGCAGGAGGCTATTTGAAGCTTAATCTAAGGTAAGAATTTAAAGGAAAAGTTAACTTTGACCTGCTGCCATGCAGCTTTCGCAAGTATAATTAAAATAAGTCTGAGTTCAATTCATCATTTTCATCAATTCTATCTATTAAAACATTTGCAAGTACCTTTTACAAAGATCGCTCCTATCCTCGTAACTCTGCCCGTCTATTACATTTTTTATTGTTTACAGATGACGAATACCCGGTAGACCGTTTCTATTGGTCCCCCACTGGCGTCCCAACAGACAACATTTACGCCCACCAGTTGATATGCGCATGCGTCTCCAGAATTTTGCTCTCGTATTATACGCTTGTCCGTGTGAAACGCATGTGCATTTTAGTTTATCAAGCAATTGATGTCCCAGCAGTGCAAAGTATAGATCGCAGCAAGGATTCTATCCGCTACTTGTGAGATACTAAGTATATATTTTATAATGATGACGTTAAAAACTTTGTTTATATTGCAATCAATCCTTAGATTATTATCTGAATAACGGAGGTTTTATGCGCATGCGCGATATACGTAGATGAACGAGCACAAATATACACGTAAGAGCGGGTGGGACCAGTCTTATGTGTAATGAAGAGAAATACGGAAATGATCGAGTAGGCGGGGGAAAACAGAAACAGGTATGCGATTTCGTTTAAAAATAACTCATAAAAACTTAATTTAAAAAAAAAAGTTAGCGACTGCAATTAGCTCATAAACCTTAACGGTTAGTATTAATGTGGATGCTCTAAATTTTCTTTCACTTTAAGATGACTAAGGGGTAGACTGTCCCTTTAAATATATATCTCCTGGATATTTGCACAAATATATATTTATACATATATAACTATATATACATATATACTTGAGATATATATATATATATATATATATATATATATATATATATGAATGTATAAACGAAAAGCCATCAGAGAATTAAAGAGAACTCCTCTGATGTGCCAAAAGAATGCACATATAGCACTCTCATATACCCACATAGAAAATCAAAAGATAATATTTTGAGAGAAGAATTGTACGTGTGTGAGAGAAATGCTTGGTGTGACTGTACGAACTTGCAATAAAAACATCAATCTTTATTAGTATACAGTTCAAAGTTGGGATGTTACCTTCGGACCTAATGAAATAAACCAGGCTGATATTGACTATAATAGGTGTAGGAGCTAAAAATAGTCACTACTTAGGATAGATAGAATCACATCTATTTGGGGCATCTGTTTGTGGCTCCTTTGAATATTTTAAATCAGAACTTGTACCACATTTAGACCTTTATTACATTATAATTCAGCCGTATTGCTAAATCACTTACCGGAGCTGTCTTAGTACTTACTGGCATAAAACTATCAGACTACGGATCTATTATTTCTTTCATGTAATTGGCAAGAGTCCATGAGCTAGTGACGTATGGGATATACATTCCTACCAGGAGGGGCAAAGTTTACCAAACCTCAAAATGCCTATAAATACACCCCTCACCACACCCACAATTCAGTTTTACAAACTTGCCTCCTATGGAGGTGGTGAAGTAAGTTTGTGCTAGATTTCTACGTTGATATGCGCTTTGCAGCATGGTGAAGCCCGGTTTTCCTCTCAGAGTGCAGTGAATGACAGAGGGATGTGAAGGGAGTATTACCTATTGAATGCAATGGTCATTCTATCTGGGATTTATTTCATAGGTTCTCTGTTATCGGTCGTAGAGATTCTTCTCCTACCTCCCTTTTCAGATCGACGATATACTCTTATATACCATTACCTCTACTGATTCTCGTTTTAGTACTGGTTTGGCTATCTGCTATATGTAGATGAGTGTCTTTTGGTAAGTATGTCTTATTTTATTATGACACTCTCAGCTATGGTTTGGCACTTTATATGTAAAGTTCTAAATATATGTTTTATACTTATATTTGCTATGATTCAGGTTAATCAGTATATTTCCTTCTTACAGACTGTCAGTTTCATTTTGGGAAATGCATATGAATACATTTTTTTCTTACCTAAAAATGTTTCAATTGACTTTTTTCTTCTAAATTGCGGGCTGATAGGCTCGTGGGAGCAAAAAATGCTAGAATTTATTGCGTAATTTTTTGCGCAAGACTTTTTTGGCGTGAGAATTACGTTTGTTGGCGTTATGACGTCATTTCTGGCGTCTTAGTTGGCGCCGAGAATTTTCACGTAGTTGCATCATCTATAATAATAATAACTAGTATTTATATAGCGCCTTTCTCCCAGTGGGACTCTGCGCTTTTTCAGCGCTCGCTCTCGGAATTAACCAAATCGGCAGCTGAATAGTAATAGTTGTTATTATTACCCAATTTAATGGTACTCATTTTATCGACCTCGGAAGGATGAAGGGCTGAGTCGGCCCTGCCGGGATTTAAACCTGTGACCTTGGATCTTTTAAACAGGCTTTTTTGTAGTCAAAGCATTTACCAATGACGCTCGTGTTTGTTGCAGACGTTTTTGGCGCCAAAATTTTTTTCAATTGTGGGCGTCATACTTGGCGCCAGTTTTTTGACATTATTTAAGTCTTTGTTTCTTTTTGCTTCTGGTTTCCAGAGGCTTATTCTGTTTGCATTTTTTCCCATTCCTGAAACTGCCATTTAAGGAATTTGATAATTTTGCTTTATATGTTGTTTTTTCTATTACATATTGCAAGATGTCTCAAGCTGACCCTGTATCAGAATCTACTTCTGGAATGCTGCTGCCTGATGTCGGTTCTACCAAAGCTAAGTGCATTTGTTGTAAACTTGTGGTAACTGTTCCTCCGGCTGTAGTTTGTGTTAGTTGTCATGATAAACTTTCAAAAGCAGACAATATTTCCATTAGTAGTAATCCATTACCTGTTGTTGTTCCTTCAACATCTAATGTTCAGGATATTCCTGTTAATGTGAGAGAATTTGTTTCTAATTCTATTTAGAAGGCCCTGTCTGTTATACCTCCTTCTAATAAACGTAAAAGGTCTTTTAAAACTTCTCATAAATTAGATGAATTTTTAAATGACCGCCAGCATTCTGATTTATCTATCTCTGATGAGGATCTATCTGGTTCAGAAGATTCTGCCTCAGATATTGACACTGACAAATCTTCATATTTATTTAAATTGGAGTTTATTCGTTCTTTATTAAAAGAGGTGTTGATTTGAAGCCTCCGCATTGCTAAACACACATATCCAAATAGATGTCGAGTCTCTTCTCTTTAGATCAGTTCCTAAAACCAGCACTACGGCTCATAAGGCCCTCTGGCTAATAATGATAAATGCAGCTAAAAAATTAATCCCCAGACATTGGAAAACACAAAACATCCCCACCTTCTTGGATTGGAAAGCCCAAGTTTCAGACCTCATCGCCCTTGAGAAATTTCATTATCTTCAAACACATCTGGAATAGATCTATTTAATTTCCCAATATGCATTCCTATCCCCCTTCCCCTCCCCAAAATTATTCCTTTTTTTTTTTTTTCTCCTCCCTCTCTCTTTCTTATCCTCTTTCCCCCCCCCTCCTCTGCCCCCTTCCCCGCTTTTCTCTTCTCCCTTCTATATTACTAACTCCTCTGGCTCCCTTGCTTTTCGTGATCCATACGTGTTAAAAGGAGCCCAAAGCTTTATTATGCTCATTTTTACTTCTTCTTATGAAGTTTTGATCTCAATGTTTTTGTTATATTGTATACCATGATTGTACAATTTCATTTGATACTCAAACGTGAAGCTTCCACGTTGTCTGTATGTTACCTTATTTTTTTTTTCAATAAAGCTTGTTTGAAAAAAAAAAAAAAAAAAAAAAAAAAAAAAAAAAAGAAGAGGTGTTGATTGCATTAGATATGGAGGAGTCTAGTCCTCCTGATATTAAAACCAGTAAACGTTTAAATTCGTTTTTTAAACCTCATGTAGTTATTCCAGAGGTTTTTCCAGTTCCTGATGCTATTTCAGATGTAATTTCTAGGGAATGGAATAGTTTGGGTACTTCATTTACTCCTTTAAGGTTTAAGAGACTGTATGTACCCTTTGCCGTCTGATAGATTGGAGTTTTGGGACAAAATCCCCAAAGTTGATGGGGCTATCTCTACTCTTGCTAAATGTACTACTATTCCTACGGCAGACAGTACTTCTTTTAAAGATCCTTTAGATAGGAAACTTGAATCTTATCTAAGGAAGGCGTATTTATGTTCAGGTCATCTTCTTAGGCCTGCTATTTCTTTGGCTGATGTTGCTGCTTCTTCAACTTTTTGGTTGGAGGCTTTAGCGCAACAAGTACCAGATCATAATGTGTATAGCATTGTTAAGCTACTTCAACATGCTAATAATTTCATTTGTGATGCCATCTTTGATATCATTAGAATTGATGTCAGGTATATGTTTTTAGCTATTTTAGCTAGAAGAGCTTTATGGCTTAAATCTTGGAATGCGGATATGACTTCGAAGTCAACGTTGTTATCTCTTTCTTTCCAAGGTAATAAATAGTTTGGTTCTCAGTTGGATTCTATAATTTCAACTGTCACTGGGGGGAAGGGAGCTTTTTTGCCTCAGGATAAAAATTCTAAGGGTAAATTTAGGGCTGCTAACCGTTTTCGGTCCTTTCAACAGAATAAGGAACAGAAGCCTGACCCTTCCCCTAAAGGAACGGTTTTCAATTGGAAGCCTTCTCCTGTCTGGAATAAATCCAAGCCTTTTAGAAAATCAAAACCAGCCCCCAAGTCCGCATGAAGGTGCGGCCCTCATTCCAGCACAGCTGGTAGGGGGCAGGCTACGATTTTTCAAAAATGTTTGGATCAATTCAATATCATTGAATTCAGAACATTGTTTCTCATGGGTACAGAAAAGGGTTCAAGATAAGACCGCCTGTGAGAAGGTTCTTTCTCTCACGCATTCCAGTGAACCCAGGAAAGGCTCAGGCTTTCCTGAAATGTGTTTCAGACCTGGAGTCATCTGGGGTAATTGTGCCAGTTCCATATCTGGAACGGGGTCTGGGGTTTTATTCAAATCTGTTCATTGTACCAAAGAAAGAGAATTCTTTCAGACCAGTTCTGGATCTAAAAATTTTGAATCGTTATGTAAGAGTATCAACATTCAAAATGGTGACTATAAGGACTATTCTGCCTTTTGTTCTGCAAGGGCATTATATGTCCACAATAGACTTACAGGATGCTTATCTTCATATTCCAATTCATCCAGATCACTATCAGTTCCTGAGATTCTCTTTTCTAGACAAGGATTACCAATTTGTTGCTCTTCCTTTTGGCCTAGCAACAGCTCCAAGGATCTTCTCAAAGGTTCTCGGTGCCCTACTCTCTGTAATCAGAGAGCGGAGTATTGCGATGTTTCCTTATTTGGACGATATCTTGGTACTTGCTCAGTCTTTACATTCTGCAGAATCTCACACTAATCAACTTGTGTTGTTTCTTCAAAGACATGGTTGGAGGATCAATTTACCAAAAAGTTCTTTGATTCCTCAGACAAGGGTAACCTTTTTAGGTTTCCAAATAGACAGTATCCAAATAAACAGTATCCATGACTTTTTCTCTAACAGACAAAAGACGTCTGAAATTGGTTTCAGCTTGTCGGAACCTTCAGTCTCAGTCATTCCTTTTAGTAGCTATGTGCATGGAGGTTTTAGGTCTCATGACAGCATCGGACGCGATCCCTTTGCTCGTTTTCACATGAGACCTCTTCAGCTTTGTATGCTGAACCTTTGGTGCAGGGATTATCCAAAGATATCACAATTGATATCCTTAAATCCCAATGCTAGACTATCTCTGACTTGGTGGTTAGATCACCATTGTTTTGTTCAGGGGGCCTCTTTTCTTTGTCCAACCTGGACTGTTCAACAAATGCGAGTCTTTCAGGTTGGGGAGCTGTCTGGGGATCTCTGACATCGCAGGGGGTTTGGAAATCTCAAGAGGCAAGATTACCAATCAATATTTTGGAACTCCGTGCGATTCTCAGAGCTCTTCAGTTCTGGCCTCTTCTGAAGAGAGAGCCGTTTATTTGTTTTCAGACAGACAATGTCACAACCGTGGCGTATGTCATTCATCAAGGTGGGACTCACAGTCCTCAGGCTATGAAAGAAGTATCTCGGATACTTGCATGGGCGGAATCCAGCTCCTGTCTAATCTCTGCAGTCCATATCCCAGGTATAGACAATTGGGAAGCGGATTATCTCAGTCGCCAGACTTTACATCCGGGAGAATGGTCTCTCCACCCAGATGTGTTTCTTCAGATTGTTCAGATATGGGGGCTTCCAGAAATAGATCTGATGGCTTATCATCTAAACAGGAAACTTCCCAGGTATCTGTCCAGGTACAGGGATCCTCAGGCGGAAGCAGTGGATGCGTTGTCACTTCCTTGGAATTATCAACCTGCTTATATCTTTCCGCCTCTAGTTCTTCCAAGAGTGATTTCCAAAATCATAATGGAGCGTTCGTTTGTACTGCTGGTGGCTCCAGCATGGCCACACAGGTTTTGGTATGCGGATCTTGTTCGGATGTCCAGTTGCCAACCTTGCCACTTTCGTTAAGGCCAGACCTATCTCAAGGTCCGTTTTTCCATCAGGATCTCAAATCATTAAATTTGAAGGTATGGAGACTGAACGCTTAGTGCTTAGTCATAGAGGTTTCTCTGACTCAGTGATCAATACTATGTTGCAGGCTCGTAAATCTGTGTCTAGAAAGATTTATTACCGAGTTTGTAAGACTTACATTTCATGGTGTTCTTCTCATAAGTTCTCTTGGCATTCTTTTAGAATTCCTAGAATTTTACAGTTTCTTCAGGATGGTTTGGATAAGGGTTTGTCTGCAAGTTCCTTGAAAGGACAAATCTCTGCTCTTTCTGTTCTGTTTCACAGAAAAATTGCTAATCTTCCTGATATTCATTGTTTTGTACAGGCTTTGGTTCGTATCAAGCCTGTCATTAAGTTAATTTCTCCTCCTTGGAGTCTTAATTTGGTTTTGAGAGCTTTACAGACTCCTCCGTTTGAGCCTATGCATTCTCTGGACATTAAATTACTTTTTTGGAAAGTATTGTTTCTTTTGGCTATCTCTTCTGCTAGAAGAGTTTCTGAATTATCTGCTCTTTCTTGTGAATCTCCTTTTCTGATTTTTCATCAGGATAAGGCGGTTTTGCGGACTTCATTTAAATTTTTACCTAAGGTTGTGAATTCCAACAACATTAGTAGAGAAATTGTTGTCCCTTCGTTGTGTCCTAATCCTAATAATTCTTTGGAAATATCTTTGCATTCTTTGGATGTGGTAAGAGCTTTGAAATATTATGTTGAAGCTACTAAAGATTTCAGAAAGACTTCTAGTCTATTTGTTATCTTTTCTGGTTCTAGGAAAGGTCAGAAAGCTTCTGCCATTTCTTTGGCTTCTTGGTTATGCTTTTGATTCATCATGCTTATTTGGAGTCGGGTAAATCTCCGCCTCAGAGGATTACGGCTCATTCTACTAGGTCAGTTTCTACTTCCTGGGCTTTTAAGAATGAAGCTTCTGTTGATCAGATTTGCAAAGCAGCAACTTGATCTTCTTTGCATACTTTTCTAGCATTTCATTCTGATAAGGTGGTTTTTGGCTGAGAAGTATCATCCGCCTGGCATATGAAACTGCTGGACAGCAGCCTCCTTAAAGAATTACGGCTCATTCTACTAGGGCTGTTGAACAGATTTGTAAGACTGCGACCTTGGTCGTCCCTTCACACTTTTTCCAAATTTTATACTTTTGCTTCTTCTGAGGCTATCTTTGGGAGAAAGGTTCTTCAAGCAGTGGTGCCTTCCATTTTCATCCGTGTCCTATTGCTTTGGTATTGGTTTCCCACAAGTGAGGATGAAATCTGTGGACTCGTCATATCTTTGTAAAAGAAAACTAAATTTATGCTTACCTGATAAATTACTTTCTTTTACGATATGACGAGTCCACGACCCACCCTGTTCTTTTTAAGACAGGTTTTTTTTTTATATATATATTTTTTGTAAACTTCAGTCACCTCTGCACTTTTTTAGCCTTTCCTTTTCTATTCCTATACCTTCGGCCGAATGACTGAGGGTGGAGGGGCTATATATATACAGCTCTGCTGTGGTGCTCTTTGCCACTTCCTGTTAGCAGGAGGTTAATATCCCACAAGTAAGGATGAAATCCGTGGACTTGTCATATCGTAAAAGAAAATAATTTATCAGGTAAGCATAAATTTAGTTTTTTTCTCTTGGTATTCTTAGTTTAAACTAAACATAGGTAGACTAATATGCTAATGTCTAAGCCTTTGAGGGATGCCTCTTATCACATGCTTTTTAAATCTCTTTTCAACACAAAGTACACGTGGGCCATATAGATAACCCCCTGTGCCTGAACAGTGTTATTTAAGATTTAGCACAAAGCAATGCTAAATGTAAGACAATAGATAACAAACATACAGTCAGAGTCATGTGATCAGGGGGCTGGAAGAAGGTTCCTAGTACTAGGTAATTCACAGAGGTAAAAAGTACATTATTATAACTGTGTTGGTTATGCAAAACTGGGGAATGGGTAATAAAGGGATTAGCTATCTTTAAAACAATAACAACTATTCTATGGTAGACTGTCACTTAAATGTGCAGGCTTGCAGCTTATACATGTGAAGCATAGTGGAGTCTGCTTTAGTAAGCAGATCTCAAACAGAAAGGTAGCCCAGTTCAGGAGGTCACTTGGGGAAGCACTTCTTCACAGAAAGAATAGTTGATTCATGGAAATAAACTTCAATTAGAGGTGGAAAGGACAAACACTGTGGTGGGCTTCAAGGATAAGTTTACACTTTTAGGAATTTTGGGGCAGAACTTTTTACCCCATGATTCTTATCTGTCATCAATATCTATTTTTCTAAGAGTGGAGTTGCACGATAATGACTGGGCTCACAAAAGGGTCTAGCATACCATCATGCTCCTGTACACAAATATATTATATTTACAGTCCCAAGATGAAGTTTCAACCACTTCGTAAATATTTATTTAAAAACAAAGGTGTCCGTACTAAACAAAGGTGTTTATCTTCCAGCACTTTAACATAAATACACAACTGAAATAGTTAATACTGTTAAAATAAAAGTAATTGTTCAGATTATCACCAGTTTTAGATTTACAAGCGTTCAAACTGCCCCTAAGCATACTTTTATGTTACAGTCCACTTCATTTTAACGTCCACTTTCTAAAACGTTACTTTTTTTTTTTTTTTTTTTAACAGTTTTATTGTAAGATAACATATGTAATCTTAAAGGGACAAGATTTTAGAAAGAAGCAGGCAATTTTAAACAACTTTCCAATTTAATTATATTATCTAATTTGCTTTCAGTCTCTTAATATTCTTTGTTGAAAAGCATATCTAGATAGGCTCAGTAGCTGCTGATTGGTGGCTGCACAGATGCCTTGTGTGATTGGCTCACCCTGTGCATTGCTATTTCTTTAACAAAGGATATCTGAAGAATGAAGCAAATGAAGTAATAGCAGTATATTGAAAAGTTGTTTAAAATTGTATTCTTTATCTAAATCATGAAATAAAAAAGTTGGGTTTAATGTCCCTTTAAACTAAACATTTAATTCAAAACAAGTGTTTAACTAAGGATAATTTAAAAAAATAAAATAAATACTGGTAATGCACGTGCATTATTTATTGAGCCTGCTTTTCCTGTAATTTACCTCATAATATAGTAGAACCTGAAGTGTATTCCATGGAAATTCGCAACCCTGACCCTGCTATATGCTGCACAGTGATTGGTTGATAACATGTCGCAGCTTGTTTATATCTGTCCCTAATTAGTTACAGCCAAGATAAATTTCAATTAGCATGACCTGGAACTGCAAAACAATTCATATTTTTCTAACAGAATTAATTTTGAAATGTTTTAAAAACATTGATGTTGTCTGGAGACAATGCATTGATTTATGATAAATAAATAAATATTGACTTTAATGTGCCGTGTGTGGTGGTTTAGAGAACAGCAAGATACCAAACCGCCATATTCCCAAACCCAACATACTTATGAGTAGGCTATTTCTTCTGAGAGGATACTGGTTAACTTCTAAATACTGTGTCATCACAAATATTTCAGTGACATTACTACTTAAAGTGTCATAGTAAAGACCTTTTACAGGTCATCTCTGAAACCTCCCTTTTATTTAGTCTTTGATTCCACTAACGGAAGGATAGAAAGAAATCCTGTCTGAGCCAACAAAACGCTAACTAAGGAAACTGTACAGATCTGGTCTCCTGCCTATCCACATGTAAAGTTGTCAGGATGCGCAAATTCAGCAAGTCTCCTTCCAAGCCTTCATGTGCTTGTTTAACACAATCTTCCTCCTCTTTCTATCAACGCCGGCATACCCAGGGTAGCACGGAATGCTGCTACGTCCAATCCACTGAGAATTCACTCAGAGCGAGCTTGCTTGATCTAAATATTAACGTCAGCGAGGCGCCTTTCGTTTAGTTATCTCCTCCTGGATTCGCTTTTTCAGGGCCTCTCTCATGTTAACTTCCAGATTGTTCTGAACCGATATTTTTTTGGCCAGCTGCTCTGCGTCATCATCCTATAGGATAAATAAATACAAAATTAAAGATTCCCACTACTCAACTGTTATTTTACCTCATGCAATATTCTTTATTTTGTACACATAGTGGATTTTCTTTTTTGTAAATCTCAAAACAAAAGTTCAAAAAAGATGTATATCAATTTAAAGGGACAGTAAAGACAAAACATTCATGATTCAAATAGAGCATTTAATAAAAATTTTTTTTTTTTTTTTTTACTTAAATTAGCAAAATTGCTTTGTTCTTTTTGTATCTTTTGTTAAAGGGTAAAAATCTAGGTAGGCTGAGGAGCTAAGGAGGATGCACGTGTTTTTAGCAGTCTATGGCAGCAGTGTTTGCAACTGTTTTATAGTCATGTTTTACATAATGTTACAAACATTGCCGCCAGATGGCTATAGACACGTGCACACTTTCTGAGCTCACCTAGGATTATTCTTTAAGAAAAGGATAACAAAGAAATAAACAAAATTGATAACAGAAGTAAACTGAGAAATATTTCACATATTAAGCAGATTACTCTACGTTGGTGTAATGTTACCAGTAGCTCCCCCCGCCTGATTAAAGGGACAGTCTACACCAGAATTGTTATGGTTTTAAAAGATAGATAATCCCTTGTTTACCCATTCCCACAGTTATATTATATATTTTTTACCTCTGTGATTATCTTGTATCTAAGCCTCTGCAGACTGCCCCTTATTTCAGTTCTTTTGACACTTGCAGTTTAGCCAATCAGTGATGGCTCCCAGGTAACTTCACATGCACGAGCACAGTGTTATCTATATGAAAAACATGAACTAACACCCTCTAGTGGTGAAAAACCTGTTAAAATGCATTCTTAAGAGGCAGGATGTGAACAGTTACACTAGCTGAATTTTTTGGTTCACAATCACCTGATCATATATATCTGCACTAATTTGTAAATTTCATTGTCCCTTTAAATATACTGATATTTTTCCAACCCTGATTATAAATATTCAGAAACTTGGTCTCTATTTTTTTTATACAGTGATTGAACACAATTTTTATAAAGGGACATAAAACTGCAAATAAAGATCTAATGTGTTAGAGCTAGCTACCAGTAATGCATTGCCGTTACTAGGCCTACCTAGGTATGCTTTTTAACAAAAGATACCAAGAGAACAAAGTACTTTTGATAATAGATGTAATTTGAAAAACCTCTTAAAATTGCATGTTCTACTTGAACCATAAAAAGACCATGAAAATCAAACTTTTAAGTATGATGGAGGCACTCTATCCTCTCTGGAGGGAACAGTACTGAAAAGTTTCTTAAAATCACATGCTCTACCTGAAACATGAAAATATATGTATATGTATATATATATATATATATATATATATATATTCCAAAAAAAGGAGAAGACAGAGACAAGAGGCTCAAGGCTTGGTATGACGTTTATTCAGCAAAGTTGATAGGTGAGTAGCCCAAATGACACCTGACGCGTTTCGCGCATGTGCTTCATCAGAGGTTTAAATATATAAAATATATACACACATATACACACTTTCATGTCCCCTAGACAATGACATTTTAATAAAAAAAAACAAAAGCATTCTCTAATTCCTTATGGCATTTAATTTTGTGCGTTAGTGCCCTTGCTTACTTTGTGTTTCAAGGGAATTTTAAACTACAATAGTAGATACTACTTACAATGCTATTGTATTTCATCCTGTGCCTGCATCTGTCTTCAAAGTTGTTCTCTTATTTAACTCCTTACAATTATCAGTAAGTGAAGCTCTGCATCTTCACACCGGGTGCTGCCATAGGATGAAACAATATGCGTGATGGAGGCACCCAGTTTAAAATGCAGAGCTTTACCAGCTGGGTTCTGTAACAAGTTAAGAGAACGGCTTTAAAAGAGAGATGCAAGTACAAGATGAAAAACAATAGCATGGCAAGTAGTACTATGCTACTGTAGTTGTACCCCAGGCGTTTAACATCCCTTTTAAAGGAATAAAATGTCATTTCTTTTACAAGATACGAGTCCACGGATTTCATCCTTGTGGGATATCGCCTTCTGGTCAGCAGGAGGAGGCAAAGAGCTCCACAGCAGAGCTGCATTAATAGCTCTCCCCTTCCCTCCCAACCCAGTCACTCTTTGCCTGCGTTAGTGATAGGAAGAGGTAAAGTGAGGTGTTAGTTTGGATTCTTCAATCAAGAGTTTTTTTATTTTAAATGGTGCCAAAGTGTACTATTTTTCTATAGGGCAGCCTCTGGAGTGCTAGCCTTTTTGGCTGTGGGAACTTAGTGGAGTTTTAGCTTCACTGCGACTCCCATAATTGTGCTGCTCTTCTGTGTATGGTCTTAGAGAATGTTAACTAAGACCCTTCTGCCTTCACAGGACTCAGGAGGAAGAGTGTACCTCTTGACACTGGGAGAATATCATGCTGTTCCTCAGCATGGAGGTAAGCGCAGTCTTTTACTCTGGGGCTCTGCAGCATATCTCAGAACCGACTGTACTCTATCTTTGTTGTTGGTAGCCTAAGGGCTCTTATGGACAGTATGCAGGTTCTTATTAGCATAAGAAGAATGAGAACCGACATACTGCTTATTATCCAGACACTCTGGCATGTAAAATTTAGCCTAGAAGCGCTGGGGACATTATGTGGGTATGTTCTTATGTTATAATGGGCTTGACTCTATTATCTTTATTATAATCATAGAACGGCTGACACTGGGGTAGTGCTGGAGTTGGGGAAGTGTTTCTAACCTCCAGTACATGGGCGGTACTGTACTTTATTTTTCCTGAGGTTTGTGTGGCATGTTTCCGCCCGACGAGGGGCGGGGCTTAGAGTTCGCACTCTTAGCCGCACAGTGTCTTACTCGACTGAGTTCCGGTTGCAAGCGTCTCCTGTGGTAATATCTTACAAGCGATCTTAGGGTCACCGCTCTAGAGGAGTTCAGACACATGGAGGCAGGTAGGAGCCGCAGCAGAGTGACTGTTTTATTTTTTCTCTGGAATACTGGTGAGATTTTTTTATAAGGCTCACGTGCAGGGAATAAATATAAAACAGCTTTATCTCTGCCTATTTATATATTCTTTAATCATGGATGACACTGAACAAAGTACATGTCCTATGTGTTTTAGATGCCATTGTGGAACCCCCAGGTTACGCTTTGTCCCTCATTTATTGATAGGGCCTTACAGTGTAAAGAACAAATTTTCTTTAATAAAAGATGTATCTAAGGAATTGTTCTCAGACTGATGAGATTCAGGGTATGCCGCACCTTTCTCCCCAAGCGTCACAGCCTTTAATGCCCGCTCAAGCGACGCCATGTTCTTCAACCTGCGTCTGCTTCATTCACTTTGCAGGATATGGCTGGAGTTATGTCATCCACTCTCTCAGAAGTTTTATCTAAGTTACCAGCTTTGCAAGATAAACGCAGTAGGAAAGAGGCCCAGGTGGTCCCTGTGACTTCTGATGCTTTGATGGCAACTCTCCTATGTACCCTCCCAGGGCTCTGAATTGGGGGGTATGGAGGCTCTGTCTGAGGGGGAACTGTCTGATTCAGGAAGTGATGTCTTTCAGGTTTAAGCTTGAACACCTCCGTCTGTTACTACGGGAGGTTTTGGTGACTCTGGAGGACTGTGACTCAATTGTGGTCCCTCCAGAGAAAATGAGTAAGATGGACAGATACTTGGAGGTCCTTTCTTCTGATGTTTTTCCGGTTCCTAAAATGATTTCGGAAATTATTGCTAGGAATAGGAAAGACAGGGATCCCATTCTCCCCTTCTTCTATGTTTAAGAAATGTACCCTATAGCTGACACCGTGCGGGTTTCTTGGCAGACAATCCTTAAGGTGGAGGGAGCTATCTCTACCCTGGCTAAGCGTACGACTATCCCTATTGAGGACAGTTGTGCTTTCAAAGACCCCATGGATAAGAAGTTGGAGGGTCTTTTCAAAAAAAAAAAAAAAAAACTCTTATGTTCATCAAGGGTTCCTTTTGCAACCGAACGGCCTGCGGCTGCTTTTTGGTTTGACGGCCTCTAGAAGAGTTCCCTTAGGACTGAAACTTCTTTAGAGGAAAATACAGGATAGAATTAAGGCCCTTAAGGCTGGCTAATCTTTTATTACGGATGCCTCTTTTCATATCACCAAATTGGCGGCTAAGAATTCAGGATTTCTCCATCTTAGCACGAAGAGCCCTATGGCCTAAAATCTTGGTCTGCAGATGTGTCCTCTAAATCTAAGCTCTTGGCTAATCCTTTCAAGGGAAAGACCCTTTTCGGGCCTGACTTGAAGGAGATCATTTCTGACATTACGGGAGGTAAGGGTCACCTCCTCCCTCAAGATAAAACAGCTAAGCAAAGGGGACGACAGAGTAATTTTCTTTCCTTTCAAAATTTCAAAGTAATCCCCTCTTCCGCTTCCACTAAACAGGAAGGGAATTTTTCTGAAGCCAAGTCCACCTGGAGACCCCAACCAGGCTTGGAACAAGGGGTAAACAACCCAAGAAGCCCTGCTGCTGCTACCAAGACATTATGAAGGGGCGGCCCCCGATCCGGGACTGGATCTAGTAGGGGCAGACTTTCTCTCTTTTTCCAGGCTTGGATCAGAGACGTTCAGGATCCCTGGACACTAGAAATCGTGTCTCAAGGGTATCAGCTGGAATTCAAAAATTCCTTCCCCAGAGGAAGGTTTCTTCTTTCACGGTTGTCTGTCGACCAGATAAAAAGAGAGGCGTTCTTACGCTGTGTAGGAGATCTATCCCTCCATGGGAGTAATCTGCCCGTTCCAATTCAGGAACAGGGGTTTTACTCAAATCTCTTTGTGGTTCCCAAAAAAAGAGGGAACGTTTTGACCCATTTTAGATCTCAAAAGTCTAAACAAGTTTCTCAGAGTTCCATCCTTCAAGATGGAAACTATTCGGACCATTCTTCCATTGATCCACAAGGGTCAATATATGACTACCGTGGTTCTAAAAGATGCATATCTTCATATCCCTATACACAGGGATCATCACAAGTTCCTGAGGTTTGCCTTCCTGGACAAACATTTTCGTTCGTGGCCCTTCCTTTCGGCCTGGCCCCGGCACCACAGAATTTTCACAAAGGTTCTGGGATCTCTGCTGGCGGTTTTTAAGACCGTCGGGGGCAATTGCTGTGGTGCCTTATCTGGACGACATTTTGATCCAGGCGCCGTCTTATCAGCTAGCAACGTCCCATACAGACATTGATCTGTCCTTTCCAAGGACTCATGGGTGGGAAGGTGAATCTCGAGAAAAGTTCACTAGTTCCACAGACGAGGGTTCCCTTCCTGGGAAAACTCTAATCGACTCTCTTTCCATGAAGATTTTTTTGACGGAAGTCAGAAAGTTAAAGATTCTGAACACATGCCGATCCCTTCAGTCCAATCCTCGGCCGTCAGTGGCTCAGTGCATGGAGGTAATTGGCTTAATGGTGGCAGCAATGGACATCATTCCGTTTGCACGTTTTCATCTCAGACCTCTACAACTGAACATGCTCAGTCATTGGAATGGAGATTATGCAAATTTGTCTCCTCAAATAGATCTAGATCAGGAGACAAGGGATTCTCTTCTGTGGTGTTTGTCGCTGATCATCTCTGTCCCAGGGGGACATGCTTCCGCAGACTCTCATGGGAGATAGTGACAACGGATGCCAGGTCTGATAGTATGGGGAGCAGTCTGGAAATTCCTTGAAAGCTCAAGGTGTATGGACTCGATCGGAGTCTCTACTTTCCCATCAACATTCTGGAGCTGAGAGCAATATTCAATGCGCTTCTGGCTTGGCCTCAGTTAGCTTCGACCAAATTCATCAGATTCCAGTCGGACAACATCACGACTGTAGCCTTACATCAATCATCAGGGAAGGAACAAGGAGTTCCTTAGCGATGACAGAAGTAACCAGGATAATTGGGGTGGGTGGGTGGAGACTCACTCTTATCTCTCAGCAATCCACATTCAGGAGTGGACAATTGGGAGGCGGATTTCTTGAGCAGACAGACGTTTCATCCGGGAGAATGGGAACTCCATCCGGAAGTATTTGCCAGCCTGATTCTCAAATGGGGCAGGCCGGAGCTGGATCTCATGGCGTCTCGTCAGAATGCCAAGCTCCCGAGATACGGATCCAGGTCCAGGGATCCTCAGGCCGAACTGATAGATGCCTTAGCTTACGTGTTCCCCCCCATTTGTTCTCCTTCCACGGGTGATTGCTCGAGTCAAACAGGAGAGGGCTTCAGTGATTCTCATCGCTCCTGCATGGCCTCGCAGGACTTGGTATGCCGATCTGGTGGACATGTCATCTCTGCCACCATGGAAGCTTCCATTGAGGCAGGACCTTCTCGTTCAGGGACCCTTCCATCATCCGAATCTAATTTCTCTACAGCTGACTGCTTGGAGATTGAACGCTTCATTTTATCTAAGTGAGGGTTCTCCGATTCGATCATTGATACCTTAATTCAGGCACGTAAGCCTGTTACTACAAAAATTTACCATAAGATATGGCGTAAATATCTTTATTGGTGTGCATCCAAGGGCTACTCATGGAGTAGGGTTAGGATTCCCAGGATTTTGTCTTTTCTCCAAGAAGGATTGGATTGTCAGCAAGTTCCTTAAAGGGACAGATTTCTGCTATGTCTATTTTGCTACACAAGCGTCTGGCTGATGTTCAGTCTTTTTGTCAGGCTTGACTAGAATCAGACTGTGTTTAGACCATTTGCTCCTCCTTGGAGGTTTGAATTTAGTTCTTAATGTTCTTCAAGGGGTTCCGTTATGAACCTATGCATTCCATAGATATTAAGTTATTATCTTGGAAAGTTTTATTTTTGGTTGCTATTTCTTCTGCTTGCAGAGTTTCTGAGCTTTCGGCATTACAGTGTGATTCACCTCATCTTATTTTCCATGCAGATAAGGTAGTGTTGCGTACCAAACCTGTTTTTCTTCCGAAGGTCGTTTCATATAAAAATATTAATCAGGAAATTGTTGTTCCTTCCTTGTGTCCTAACCCTTCTTCTAAGAAGGAGCGACTGTTACATAATTTGGACGTGGTCAGTGCCTTAAAGTTTTACTTACAGGCAACTAAGGAGTTTCGTCTACCTTCTTCCCTGTTTGTTGTTTTTTCTGGGAAGCGTAGGGGGTCAGAAAGCTACAGCTACCTCTTTCTTTTTGTCTGAGGAGTATCATTCGTATTGCTTATGAGACTGCTGGACAGCAGCCTCCTGAACGTATTACGGCTCATTCAACTAGGGCTGTGGCTTCTTAATCGGCATTTAAACATTATGCTTCTGTGGAACAGATTTGCAAAGCTGCGGACTTGGTCTTCGCTTCACACTTTTTCAAAATTTGATACTTTTGCTTCGTCCAAGGCTGTTTTTGGGAGGAAAGTTCTTCGAGCAGTGGTGCCTTCCGTTTAGGTTCCCTTTCTTGTCCCTCCCGTTTCATCCGTGTACTATAGCTTTGGTATTATCCCACAAGTAAGGATGAAATCCGTGGACTCATCGTATCTTGTAAAAGAAAAGGAAATGTATTCTTACCTGATAAATTTGTTTCTTTTACGATACGATGAGTCCACGGCCCACCCTGTTTTTATGAGACAGGTCTTTATTTTTGTTAAACTTCAGTCACCTCTGCTCCTTGGATTTTCCTTTCTCTTCTAACTTCGGTCGAATGACTGGGTTGGAAGGGAAGGGAGGAGCTATCTATGCAGCGCTGCTGTGGTGCTCTTTGCCTCCTCCTGCTGACCAGGAGGCGATATCCCATAAGTAAGAATGAAATCCATAGACTCATCGTATTGTAAAAGAAAAATTTATCAAGTAAGAATAAATTTCCTTTTTTTTTTTTACTGCTGCAAAAGGGTTAAACCCATAGCTTATGGCCTGGTTGCAGCTCCTGAGCAGGAGAAACAGCTAGTGACTTGAAGCTACATGTTTTTGTCACTTCTAACTGGTCATTCATTTCAGTGGGAAACATCTGAATGAAGAAGAATCAATCTCAACAGCCCTCCAGCAGTAGCAAAAACTGAATAGAGCTAGAAAATACTGAATTATAAAGCAGACTTTTCGCACCGTGTCAAGAAGAGCTGAATCATAAATACCTCATAAACAATAATAGATGTTATTTCTCCTCCATCTGCTTCAAACTCCAGACAAAATAGCTCAGTGCCATACTGGTCTGGTTCTGTGCTAGAGCCACTATTGTTAGAGCCATCATACCCTAGATCAGCAGCCTCCTGTGACTTTCCTAGGGTGAAAGCAAGGATATCAGATTGTTAGTTCTTAGTGTATGAAATGTAACAATATCCTTACAATTCCTGAAAAATGTAAATGCATGTTCCTCAATACTTGCGTGCTTATTATATCCAATTTAATCTCTTCAGTTTCTATGCAATAGTTATATCCAGTGCTAAACACATTTCCAGAACCTGCTTCTGCTAGAATAGTTCTTCTGGATCATAACATTCTATAAAAAGTATATGACAGCCACCTTTGCCGACTTTAAGAAATCAACCATGCAACAAGATATTGATTAGTTAGTCAGTCAGTATCCACAGTAACAGAAATAAAACAGATCAAACATATCTATACTATTTTATATTTCATCAGTTAATATGGAGCAAATGTATATCTTCCATAGCGTTTGCAGGGGTTAAACAGCAGCTATAAATGTATTTTGCCATTTTAAAATGGTCAGTGCATTATTCCTATGCATGCTGGAATGCCTAATGTACTCAAGTGAGATAGAAACCACATACAGACGTGACCGAAAATATTGGTTCTGTTGCATTTTAATAGAGAAACACAAAAAAGCTGACTGGATTTTGCCAAAATGCATGTTGAAAAGCCACAGTCCTGGGAGGATGTATTTTGAACAGATGAAACAAAAAGTAGTGCTTTTTGGCAAACAACTCCATGTTTACAGAAGGAAAATAGGAATTTTCAAATAAAAGATCACCATCTCTACCATGAAAAATGTAGGAGGCTCAGTGGTGTTTTGGGGTTGCTTTGCTGCATCTGGCACCGTATGTCTAGAATCTGTGAAAGGTACAATGAAATCAGAAGACTATCAAGGCAGTCTGCAGCAAAATGTACTGCCTATTGTCAGAAAGCTGTGTCTCAGTCGCACGCCATGGGTCCTCCAGCAGGATAATGACCCAAAGATACCTTAAAAAGCACCAAAAAAAATGGATGAGAAGAAAACATTGTAACGTTACTAAGTGAACTTCTATGAATCTAGATCTAAATCCCATCAAAGAGCTGAAATTTGCAGTTGGGCACCTAGCAAACCTGAGAGAACCGGAGCAGTTTGCTCAAGAAGAGTGGGCCAAAATTCCAGTCAGTGCTACGGAAAGCGCTTGGCTGCAGTTATTGTCTCCAAAGGCTG
The DNA here is from genome assembly GCF_027579735.1 of Bombina bombina. Lineage (NCBI taxonomy): Eukaryota > Metazoa > Chordata > Amphibia > Anura > Bombinatoridae > Bombina > Bombina bombina. The sequence continues at coordinate 694,975,506 of NC_069504.1, read as the reverse complement.
TGCTACTAAATATTAGGTTAAGAGTACCAAAATTGTTGTCTGTGCCGTTCTCATTTGTTTTACGGTTTAAAGTAATATGTGAAGTTTCTGTTCTATTACATTTGAAATAAAGAATGGTAGATACCAAATACTTTTTTTATTTTACTTAGTTTAGAAAAAAAAAAAAGTGTGTTTTCCTAAAAAATGGAAAGGTACCAATACTTTTGGCCACATCTGTATGCTTATACTCTCATTACCCCTTCTGCCCACTGTGGCACGCCCCTACAGTATAATGAGCACGATAGAAGTGTTACCTTTCCATCTTGGATGATAAACCTGCAAGTCAGGCTTCTTAGGACGAGGTGCTCCTACTGTGTATCTTTTCTTCTGTTTCTCTTTTGCTTCTTTCACTTCTCGATCATAGTCATCCCTGTAAATAAGAAAGTATTAAATAAAAGGCCTATCTAAATGAACCTTATCAGTTGCACTGTAGCCACGAAGCCTACAATCAGTGGACTATATCCATAAAGGTGACAGCAGGCTTTCTCTTATTTCTAACATGTTACATGAAGCATATATACTATAGTAATGCAGGAATCCACTGTACCTAAGCAAAAATATTTTCCATGAGACAGGAGCAGCATTCAAACCCGTCCTCACTTCCAATGCAACTCCTATATACTTTGCAGTGTGAGCTGGCTCAACCACCTGTCATGCTACCTGGCTGCCACAGAATCACTAGGTAGCCAGGCTCAGCACTCTACTTCTGTCTCTTCTGTATAAGTGATTGTAGGCTTTGATTACATATATATATATATATTTTTTTTATAAAAATGTTAAATAATGAATCTATAGGAATCATTAACAATACAGCTTGCATAATGCTATATTTGTTTTAAACATGTACATTGTTTTTTACTGTTCTAAGAACACCCAGGTCTCCTCTGTGCTAAATGATTTTTTCTTGCTTTGACAGGTGGGTAGTGTAGCAATCTCACCAACTGCCCTATGGATTCCTATAGCAGTGAGCTTGAGTTGCTGCTAGCATGTTCACTGTTTACATTACTGTTGCATTGGATCTAATTTCCAATCTAATCAGATAGCATCAGTGAAAGTGTGAAGCTGTAGAAATCCACAGGGCAGGTGGTGCCCATACTATTGGCTGCACCATCCTCCTGTCAAGATAAGAAAAAAATATCATAAGAATTAGGTTAGAAAACTAAATATCAAATTAAGTTTTTTTTAAGCAAATATAGCATTTTGAAACGTGTACCGGTCTCTTGATTCATTATTTAATTTTTTTTTTTTGTTTTCTTTTAAAGTTTACCATCACTTTAAGTTCCCTTTGAGGAACTGACACAATAAGGACATGTACTGGGTCCAAGAAAGAATGTTGTATCTTGATCCAGTTAAGTAGATGAAAAAGTGGTTAAATCACTACTGTGTGTTACAAAGGGTTAAAACACAGTTGTGAGTGCCTCATATGTAATGATACATGTCTGCTTCTGGTAATGTATGTTATAGATATGGACAATCAAAAGGTTTAATTCCCGTTATGTGGTTGTTTTTAGCAACCAAAATCACAGGGAGGAAAAAATATATATGTACTTGATCCAGAGTGCCATACATATGGATAAAAACAATACATAAAAACTATTAGCTTTCTTTTTTATGTTTTAAACTTGTCTTTATTGTCAAACTAAATATCACAACAAACTTGACAAGAAAACAGAACAGAAAACCAACAAATGAACATTGTCAGAATAAAAGGCCTTTTATTAGTTTTCTTTTTACAAGCTAGAAACTTAATATCAGCCAAAAAAATACACAAACAACTAACACATATACAATATTTAGGAACAGCTGATATATATATATATATATATATATCTATATACACACACGTATATGTTTCTATTAATCGTTCATATACTCTCATGCAACACATTTAGCCCTGTTTCTCTGTGCATGAAGACTAGACAACCCGTCCTTCTAGTCTTGATACACACTGATGCCAACTAAGGTAAGGTGCCCAACTAGGGTGATGACAAATTTAGATACATGATCTCCCACCCCCACCACCTCCGCTCTCCCCATATCACAACGCAGATATGGCTAGGGTAGTCAGAAGGTTAAAAATATAACATTACAACCAGGGTTGCTAGCTCTTCTACAAAACAATACTAAATGACCAGCTTGTGATCCCAGAAAAGTAGTATGGTAATGAACAGAACTAAATGTCATGGGCATGTCAGCTTTTGCCCACTTAAAACTCAGGATCAAATTAAAATTGCCTGCATTCCATGTGACTTACATGCCTATACA